>NC_089275.1:34705762-35003262 GCF_963678975.1 Dysidea avara | reverse complement strand
AATATATTTCAGAAAGAGAAGGGAAGAAAGAGAGAGAGAGAGAGATTTCAAAACAGGCTGTAGTGTAGTATAACGAAAAGACAAAGTACACAGCACTGTTCAAATAAACACAGCCTGTACATAGATACATGATGTATGCATGCTTGTACCAATTGTCGTATGAGTTTGCTGTATAGGCTATGAAGCATACCTTCTAAGTGACGTGCTCTTTCTTGTTCTACATGTAACTGGTCTTTAGCTTGTTGAAGTTGTCCTATACAAAATGGATACAAGATTAAATATACACATTGTACATGTTAATGCATACATATTATTATGGTATCTGTTCGTATGGGATTTAATAATGAGGTGGCCACTGATGATTAGTGTTCTTCAGTATAAGCATTGTCTTTCAAAGTCCTAATTCTGTGTGTGCGTGTGCGCGCCTGTGTGTAGTGCGCAGTGTATGCATGTGTGTGTGTTGTGTGTGCGTGTGCACACATGTGTGTCCACGCTGCTAACCCCCATGTGGTGGACACGATAACACACCACTTGTAGGTGATGTGGTTAATGGCAGCACCCCTGGCTCTGCTGTGTGGTGGAGACCAGGCAGGGTCAGGGATTCCTTACATTAGCCTTGCAAGCCAACAAGAGGGCTTTACATTATGCATACACCATGCTTTGCATGAGGTAGACCAAGTGTCTGACTCAGGTCCCTGCAAGTATCTATGGCCTATCCACCCTCCCAGGTCCTCTCACCTAGCCAAAATTTCAATAGCTTGTAAATAGGTTATTCAGCACCCCCTGGCTAGGTGAGTTTTCTAGCCTAGCCTAAATTCAATGGAGGGCTGAAACAATCATGGTATTTTAGTATTCGAGTACTCTCTACAGTTAATGATCGAGTACTCACAAATACTAGCTACTTGTATTCATACACATTTGACATGTTTTATACTGACTTAAAACAGTTTACAACTTTTTCAAGTAACAACAATGACACACATACTGTATTAAAGTACTGATGGTAGTGTTTGTGACAAGAAATCATGCCAATCAGACCCTATAGCCTTCATTGTGGCACTCCTTGATGGCAAATGCATCATGTGAGTTGGGTCATGTGATCTTTACAAGTACTCGAGTACCAATTTTACCATCTGAGTACCAAAATACTTGAGTATTTGCAGTATTTGTTTCAGTCCTACTTGTAAATGGATTATTAAGCATCCCTTGGCTGGGTGAGTGTGTACCTTCCATGGAAGTTCGGATTACCTCCAGAGATGATGATCTTCAGACAAGCAGAAGTTGAAGTGTGTGTGTGTGTGTGTGTGCGTGCGTGCGTGCATGTATATTATGTAGAGTGCATATACAGAGGGTTTACATATACATAGACACATACAGCATAGAACACACCCACTAAATCATCCAGTTGACCTTTAAATTGTTGTAATTCTGCCTTCTGTCGCTGACAAGTATCTAAGACACATAGCACACATGTGACTGGCTCAACAACAAACCAGTTTTGCAAATTTTTCTACTTTGCTATAAAAAGTACTAAAATAAACTAGTGTGCTGCCTTTCAAGAAGAATTGATGTCTTACGATTCACGGTTCATAAAAGGTAGGTGCCTGGATATGCCGGGCCACTAGATTATTTTTCCACTGGAGAGATAAACGTCATAATAATTTAACAGTTACATGTATACAATTTAGCTTTTAAACAAATGGTATTGTAGGATGTTTAGCATAATGGTGAGATAGAAGTGCACAGGTCAAGAAGAAGGGGATAATTTCAGCATACACACTGGCCGTTGTTCCTTATAGTTTAGAAAAAATTTTAATGATGAATGTCCTATTAGAGTAGTTGACTGTGGTATTGCAGTATTTTCCCTTCAAATGGCTGCATTTCAGCGGCAATATAATTTTGACCCCCTCTTGTTGATTCCTATACAAGAAATTAGCTATTCCCTTCTTTCTCTTTCCATCTTTTTGTTGCCCATGCAACTGTACCTGTACTGTAGCTTTGTACATGTAGCTAGCACATCCACAGTACATACGTAAAACTTGGAGGGGGAACTTCAGTACCCATGCACCCCCAAATCCACCCTTGTCTATCATTAGCACAAATTGACAACTATATATATATATATAAAGCTAAAAAAACTGTCCATCTGTTCGTCCATCATGCCGCCTACTCACCAAACTTGGTGCAAATTGACTCAATCTGCTGATAATGAAGTACTCATCATCCAGCTACTCTAAGATTGTTATCATGAGATCATGCGTGCTTCCGTTCGTTCTCTACAGCGCATAGAAGCCAAGGTGTAGAGAAAACTTGTGCAAAATTCCTTTGAAAACCACAGCACATACTGTTCAAGTGGTAGAACACCTGACGAGCGTGTAGGAAGTCATGGGTTCAAATCCATGTATTGGCAGATTTTTTTCCCTTTCTACTCAGTACCTTTTTGTGCACACCTTGACTTTTAGCTTATTGGATCTTGGAATGCAAAGCACTTATCGATACGGAATTTTAGCGAAATCAAATGCCCATCATCTGGCAACTCAAGTGTTGTAACAAATCAAATACATGCTTTTGTTTGTTCTTTATGTACACACCAGGGAAATATATCACCTAATGTTTCATATGAAAGATGGTCATTTCAAAGCCTTGCAATATACTATACAAGATTACTTTCTGTACATAGGCTTCACGTGATTTATTATAGAGCATTATTTAAAACTATTGCATAGCGCACACACATGCAAGACATATATCAACATTAAAGACATTGTTATGTATTGAATAATATAAATCTCCTGTATAGGGTGATGAAGGCACTGGTGTAGGGAAGGATCACTAGAAAAGTTGAACTATATTCCTTTCAAACCCACAGACAAACAACTGTGGCGATTTGCGCACCCCAAGTTATTATACGTAGCCAACCTGGGTTCAATCCCCACCTAGGTCATAACTTTTTTTCACTTTTGGGACCTTTTTGATGTACCTTTTTGTTCTATCTGTTCCTTCATCCACGTACTCTTATGATCAAGTTTTTCAACATTGGCACATAACTGCTTTACATCATACAGTAGGGACTCTCATAGTACTTTTGGGATAGGGCGGGTGAATTGACAACATATTTTCCATCTGTGTGTTGGTCCAGTGTGTTGTATTAGAGTATGTAGGTAAAAGCTTCTTTCACACTTACAGCTGCAGTATCTGAATATCTACATCTTTGTTTTAAGCACACAGGTATGCACTGACATGCAAAATTGTTTGTACAGATTTACTTCATTACTGCTGTAGTAAATAAGTAACTTGCATGATTGGACAGATACTACTGTGCATATAAAAAATGATATTACTGGAAAACCATGCAGATACCATAGTTTACTGCATGCGACCTGGCACAACTGTTTCACTATAATCCTGCTTACATCCTTTCACTCTAAAGGATCATGCATTACCTTAATGGTAAATTACATTGTAGGTGTTTTAAAACTGGGTTTTTGTATGGCAAGAAGAATATGTGTCACTACAACATCAGAACTGAAAGTGCATAGCATAGGACAAGTTCTGAACCATTGTTTGACATGCAGTAACTATAATTGCAAATTGGGTTGGCTTTAAATTATGCCCAAGTTCATTTCTCTTTGTTGACAGTAAGGAGAAACTGAAACTGCATGTGTACACCACCTGTCATGTAGGTCCTGCATGTAAAGCAGGTACCAATGCTTTTGTCTGTTCCATACAGCATGTTGAAGTGGGCAATTGGAAACAGTGGAAACGGAAACTGGAAACAGAAAGTGGAAATGGAAATGATCAAATTGTCATAATTATTTTATAAACGTACCCTAGAGTAAAACCCTTGCTTAGTGGCCACTTCTTACAGACCACCTTCTTATAAAGACCACCTCTGTACAAAGACCACTTTGTAATTAGATCTCAGAGATTGCTAAGACATACTGACCTTATAAGACCACTCCATGGTCACCTTTTATAAAGACAACCCTCTTTACAAAGACCACCTCTCACATTGTAATAATACCTAGGTTCCAACCATCTATTTCATGACTCATCAAAACAACTAGGCTCTTACGGTCCTAGGGTAAAACCTCACTTAGTGTCACTTTTAAAGATCACCTCTGTACAAAGACCACTTCTATACAAAGACTACATTGTAATTGGGTTCTAAAGATAGATAAGGCGCCACTTCATAGTCACATTAAAGACCACCTCTTTACATGGTAATATTTGATAAGCTTCAAACATGTATTTCATGACTCATAGAAAGAGGTCAATGTCATCTCCCATATTTTGGTCCACACTTCATTCAAGTCATCTACCATTATCGCTTAGTTTGTACCAGAATGTGTTAAGTCCTTAGTCCATGCAAGTGAAATGTGGCTAGTAGTACACTACAACCTACTGTATCAACAAAGAATGAGGTCTCACGAAGAGATGATGACCTTAAGAATGTAGTATTTTTTAGCTGACCTAGCTGTCAGTTTTGATAAGTCATGAAATAGATGTCTGGAAACTAGGTATTATTCAATGTGAGAGGTGGTCTTTGTAAAGAGGGTGGTCTTTATAGAAGGTGACCATGAAGTGGTCTTATAAGGTCAGTATACCTTATCCATCTTTGAGATCTAATTACAAAGTGGTCTTTGTACAGAGGTGGTCTTTATAAGAAGGTGGTCTTTAAGAGGTGGCCACTAAACAAGGGTTTATATGACGATTTGACCATTTCTGTTTTCCATTTCCACTTCCTGTTACTGGTTTCCGTTTCCACTGTTTCCAATTGCCCTGTTGAAGTCACTGGTAGGGAAGACTCATTGAATAATTGAACTACATTCCTGTCAAAACCACAAACAAACAACTTTGGTGTTTTGCATCATTGGGAAACCTCATGATCTTTAAAGAAGTGACATCATGCACACTACATAGCTACATGAGCAGTGCTGGTGTTTAATGCTTGGTCCCTGTTCCTGGAATTAAAATGTTTAATTTCCTGCACGTAGGGCAGGTACCAATGCTAATATTGTAATGATGGCCGGCCAAACTCTGACTTCAATTTTTAGCACTGTGGACTGGACTAAACATTTAGAGTTGTAATATTATTATTATGTACGTAGTAGGAATGCACGTGGTACTTGTATTAAGTAGTTACTATATATGGTATGGAATGTGACTTTGGGTACTAAGAATAGAACTTGTGAGTGAACCTCGTGGTACGGATTGCCTCTATCACAGCACTGTAACCAAGCTTGTTACTTCCATCCTCAGATACAGTAGTAGCCACCTGTATATATGTGTAGTATTCCATATTACTAGTATATTAAAAATGCCAATTAAGGGATTTTCCCGCCGAGCTACGCTGTAATACCATCATTCATTTCTTGTTTCACTACTTTTATCGTTTGGATCCCGACTTCATTTTTAAAAATTTCACTGTACTACTCTGTTTGGTTTTTTGTTATAGCATACAGCTATTATTCTATTAGGGTGACTACTGTGTTAGAGTATCTTGAGTCGGGTTTTGCTACCAGGGTGTGTGTGTCACTATTTTACTGCACTAGTATTATGAACACAGCTGGACCAGTAATAACAGGGTGTGTCATCGTGAGGTATGGTTGTGCTAGATCGTTATTAAGCAAGATCGTGTTAATACGAGGGTGTGGTATTGAACCTACGTATTGTGGAGTTACAGATATCTACCAAGTGTAAGCACTGAAATAAGTTTGTAACATCTAAATATGCTGCTCTAGGAAAGTGTTGACAGGAAAATTAATTTCTCAATATGGTTTCATTGCATGAAGAAGGACGAAGACCAGCCTGATTAAAGATAATTAAAGGAAAGACAAGGCGCAGAGGATACACAGTCATCGGAACCCCAAAAGACACATTTCACTGGTGAGTTTGTTATTGTGGCATAAAATGGTGGCCATGCGGTGCTTTGTTTGGTCTCCAGCCTTGCAACTGTGGTCAGGCAGGCAGGCAGGCAGGCAGGCAGGCAGGCAGGCCAGGCAGGCAGGCAGGCCAGGCAGGCAGGCAGGCTAGGCAGGCAGGCAGGCTAGGCAGGCAGGCAGGCAGGCAGGCAGGCTAGGCAGGCAGGCAGGCTAGGCAGGCAGACGAAAATTTGAGTTTCAGTTTTTTTAATCTTATATCGAGCTGCCTATAAGTATTTTCTTGTTTTTTTAATACTGTATTATTTTGATGTTAGATGGACTAGCATTATTCCATAAAGGTGATTTTCATTGTGCAAGATGTCTCTAGGATGATTTTTATTTTTAAAGGTGGCATTTTAGGTGGCGCGTCAATTTTGGGGGGATCCCTACTTAGATAGTACTACTGTACTGTTTGATAAGTTATAGTAGCTACAACTTATACACACATCATAGACGTCAATAGCAAAGCTCACCTTTTAAACTAGCTAGTTCCCTCTTAAGTTTGGTCTGGTCCTCTTCTAACACATTAATAGTTACCCTGGACTCCCTCAGCTCTTTAACTTCTTTCTGGTAGTCAACTACGTACATCAAAATAGGTGTCCACTAAAATTAAACAGTTAATTATGTATGTATGCATGTACATACATAACGTGTGTGTGTGTGTGTGTGTGTGTGTGTGTGTGTGTGTGTGTGTGTGTGTGTGTGTGTGTGTGTGTGTGTGTGTGTGTGTGTGTTAGTGTGTGTGTGTTAGTGTGTGTGTGTTAGTGTGTGTGTGTTAGTGTGTGTGTGTGTGTGTGTGTGTGTGTGTGTGTTAGTGTGGGTGTGTGCGTGCGTGGAGCTTCTTTGAGATGAACACTGAAAATTTTGGGTTACTCAGCAAGGCTTTTCCTTTTTAAAAGCACGAGGCCAGATCTGAAAATTTGGCCCATGTTCTGAGATCATGAAGAGGTTTACTGTAGTGCTGTACATATTAACTGAGCTTTTCTACCGCCTGTTAGCCCGTAGCATGTACTGTAAAAGCCTGGTACTACACACATACAAAAGTGAAATGATATTTCTGAATAGATGATGCCTCATAAATTAGCAGGACACACATTGTAATATTATCAATTCTGCTCCAACCTATATCTGTACATCCATTCGGCCATCACTATTCAGTGTATTGAACTACTGGAATGACATATTTGTGGTTTTTGCACATTCTATGATTTGATTTAGTAAGTCTCACTGGATAAGAGCCTCTAGGGAAGCAGTAGTGTACTACTAAATGCTGAACAGTATTTAAGATCAGTGAAATATGTGAAAAACTGTTTTTAGTAAATTCACTGCTGTTTGTTATGCTGCTATACAGCACTTGCTACTACTTACCCTGTAATGCTGCATGGGAATGTGACAACAATAGTTAACCAGCAATAAACTTGTCAATTGATGGATTGATGGCATCCTTCGAAAGTGCGAACTCAAGTAGCAAGCTAGTTTTGTATGGCATCAGACCAGCCCTGGCATCAGAATTCACAGGGGCTTATGAGATTATTCAGCAAGGACGCTCACAATCTCTCAGCTCCTGTGTTGAAATACAGATAAGACTAACCCTGCTACTTGAACTTGCTATAAGAATATCTTGAAGATATCACACTAGTTAACCATTGTTGTCACATTTCCTGTATCATTACTATATACCAGGGTAAGGAGCAAGTGTTGTATAACGGCATAACAAATGATAGTGAAAATATTAAAGACAATTTCACCACTGAATAGTGATGGCCCATTGATTCTCACAATATACACATACGTATACATAAATGTGCATGCTTTACAGGTGTACCTTCCAAGTGATGTGCTCTTTGTTGTTCACGATGTAACTTGTCTTGGGTCAGCTGAAGTTGTCCTGAATATAAACAAAGAGAAGAAGCTATGGAATGTTATATAATTATTAGACTACTGGAGTAAAATGCTATTATTTGACCTACAGTCTATACTTTGCCACAAGTCTATGAAACTAGTTTCATTAATGCAGTTACCGTATAGTGGGAAATTTTCGAAAAATATGGAAACTTGAAAAAGTGTTTTTGAAACAATGCCTCTACCGTGCCGCACCGTAGATAACTAATTCATGGAGGAAGCTAACAGTGGTTGCGTTGATCACATACATAGCTAGAATTTTCTGCTTTGATTGTTCAGTATATAGCTAGATAAACACCCAATCTGGCTTTGATAGAATCTCGTCTAGCTACCCTAGGGTCTTCCTTCGTAGGTTGAACTATGTTGTCTGGCGGACTTTGCCTCAGTGGCCTGCGGATCAAGCTGCAGATTGAGCCATAGCTACAGTAAATACATGGCGTTTTTCAGCCCATATAGATGTTTGTTGATGATTACAGTCTTTCCTAGTAATTTCTGGTCTCTCGAGCTCTTATAGGCTTCAAGACTCGTGGTGTCATTCGTGCTCGCTCATATAAGCACGCGTGCAGGGCTGGGGGGAGCATCAAATTATTGGTCAGGAAAAGTTATCAAAATAACTTGGTGATGGTAAATTTTCATAGATAACTTACTGTTACAGTAAAATTTTGGTCAGGCTCTTGCCTGGGCTGCCTGGGCACTCCTGGTGTGGTAGCTATACAGTAACTATAATATTATGGCTAGCTACTTGTGTGTGGCCCAGTGCCTAGCTATACTACATTAGGCTTATAGCTAACTGATATTAGTAGAAACTATGCATGCGTGCACTCTCAAAAATCATTTTTATATACCTACCTATACTTACTTTGATTGCCACTTCAAAGCCAGGATGCACTAGCTAGCTAGCTATTTTTGAAAAAAAAATTTTGAAAGCACATTGTTATTTTCGAATTTTTCGAAAATTTAACTTTTCAAAAATTTCCCGCTACTTGATATGGTCTAGAGATAACTGATAAGGTCATCAATTAGAGCCGTGCTCATAACGTATTATACGTATTGTTTGCAATGGTGTGATTCTCGATCCAAAAAACCCAGCCGTTGCGGGCTTTTAGTGATGATGGTACATGGCAGTCATGGTTTTCATGCCAACAGTAACAGTGATTATAGATGATTACAATAGGATTGTTGATGTACGATCTGGTACTTCAAACAGGTAGTATCACTGCATTTAATAAAAGTATTTTGACTAGCACTTCATGGTGCATGTGGGTTTGAACATGTCATGACCCCCCCCCCCCATCCCGTGTACTACATTTTTGAAACCATATCTTCACCTATGACATGAAAATTTGTGCCAATTTGTAGTTCTATCTGCATGTGTTCAAGTTTCATTTTCAATACAAGGAACAGTAAGTCTGTGAGACACTTTGAAAAATATGCAAATTTGAATGGGAACCAATGTGTGGTTTAGAAAATATGTTCTTCATATACGTATTTGACAAGTACAGTATACAAGGAAAACTTAGGAATTTTAAGCTCAAAGAAATAAAAACAAGAGAGGTTGCCTACACCACCTGAAGATATATTTTTTATTTTATTAATGCTTTACAGCACAAGTGCTGAAGGTCTGTAGGACACCTGGTCCTACAGCCTGCTCAAAGACTTTAGCTACTTAGACTTTAACTACTTAAGGTGTGTTTGAAAAGTTGGAGAAAGGAGAAAAAATCCATGACTGGACCTAGGTGGCCTCGAACCTGCGGCCATCCGATTTACGCTCAAACGCTTACAGGAGTCTACCAGGTGGTCAGGATGTTTTCTCCTTGTTATTTTCATGTAATTATATCCATAGGAATTCTAGAGAGTAACTCATTATCCCTAAGTACCCCAAGTAGAACCAAATGGACACTAGTTTATTTATTAATGCTTATTTAGTGTCCTTAATTCCACTAGATAGTACAGTACGTATATCTTCAGGTGTATACAGTGTGTATGACCTTCTTTGTTTCCCTATTTTTTTATTTCTTTGATCCTTATCAAACAAATTTTTCTTTGCACTTGTCATACAGTACGATAGTACTGTATAGTAGGGACCACAAAGGTTTAGGTGTGGCCCATGAAAAAACATCACCCAAAAAACTAGCCTCACCTTTCCCAGACAATGATGGAGCAGTATTGGTTAGGTAAAACTAAGCCCAAACAAGCCTTCAGATCGACCCGAAACGCTTTCAACAAGTTGCTATGAATTAAAAAAAAATTTTTTTTCTAGTGACTGACTGACTGAGTAACTGACTGACTGATACATTCAGACAAGCGTAACTCGATAACGGCTAAGGTTATGGGCTTAAATGTTTTATTGTTTGATGTCACTTCAGCTGGACATGTGCCTTTTGGCATACCGCAGTACGTACAATGCATTCTTCATGGACTCACCAGTGTCTTCCTTTGTATCCCATTCATCTTTGCTGATAGTGAAAGGTGTTGATTTGGTGGTAGCGCATAATGGCTTCCCTTCATAACGGAAATTGTCTGTATTTTTCATAGTGGCTACTGGGTCATTCCATGTCAAATCAACAAGGAATTTAGGGTCACCTCTCAGATTTTGACAAAACTTGGTGTGTTTGTAGTACCTGTGGCACTTATCACTTGTGCAAATTTTTAGCTCCATACACCACTGATTTACAACCACAAATATTTTCAATATTTCATGAAAAATAATTGGTCCATCTGCAGATACAAAATCAATTGTAACTTCGAACTGTGTAAATATTTTTAAACACAATTTTCACTGATGGAAGACTGTTGATTGACCTTTCCAGTGATCCCTAAATTATGGGATATCTACTTAATTATGGTTTGGAAGTACTTTATTGAAAACTTTAATCCTTTATATTTTAAATAATGCTGCTTGAAATTCTTCAATTTTTTTTTTGTAAATAATGATTGGGTCATGATCTATGTTTGATGAAATTTTTGCGGTGGGACCACAATGGGCTCAAGAGATATAATGAATTATGTTGTGGTATGCAGTGGAATTTTGTAGTCCATTATTGCTGTATGGGAGTGTATACCTCACACAACAAGGCCATGACAAATTTGTCTCACAGAGTGAAGGCAGCATTGAAACCGGGTCACTACTGCTGACCCGGATGACCCACTGACCCGGATATCAATCCGGGTCAGACCCAGATTTGACCCGGATTAATTAAAGCCAAGGCGTGCAATAAGAGCTATGTTTCGGCTAGTCTCGAGCGAGCGAACGAGACTACGTTTTGAGCGTTCGATTCGTGTTGAGTAAATATTGCAACTTCAGCCTAGCAGGGTTGAAGACCAAAAAGAAAAAGGTCATCACCTACTAAAAATAGCTACCCCCTCAGGCTGAGTGTATGTTGGTAGCGCGATAAGTGGGCGTGGCTCGCGAAAGAGCTACGCGATAGCGTTTATGAGTTTCCACGTCGTCAAACGAACAATTTCATGTCTCACATGATCCAATCCGGGTCAGGCCCGGATAATTTGTAAACCGGGTCAGACCCGGATGACCCGGAGAAAATGTGACCCGGTTGACCCGACCCGGTTTCAACGCTGGTCTAGGTACAGTGCAATGACCACCTGTATTGAAAGACCACCTATCTGCAGTTTATCTAACTGGATATTAATGTGCAGCACCAAAACATTAACCCTTTCTAGCAAATCCAAAAATGATCCTTATTAGACAGGTGGACTTTAAATGAGACCACCATGCATCCATAAACACATGAAGGTTGTACCATCTCTTTGAAAATACTTTAAGTCAAATCCCACCATAGAGCACTTACACACTTAGCCCCACTCCACACTATTCAAATTACGTACATGGCTGCATAGGTACAACAGACCTCCTCAAAAAGGATACACGGATACCTTATGAGTTCATGATCTCACTTTGTAATTCTACATACAATTGGACCCAAGACAAGTCTGTGTTTTCTCAAAAATAAACACTTTATCTATGGTCCAAGGAATACACTGTATACAGTAGATGCATTACTTGTACCAAGAGGTTTTTATATTATGAAGCACCTCAATGTGTGATTTATAGTACTGTCATTACTAAATGGTTTTTCAAAGTATTTTGCATTCATGCTTTAAAGATCAGTACAGGCAGATGTTAAATACAGATGAAAATCTGGTCAACATGTTTACCTCCTGCATGAGTATGTACATGAATTTATGACTTGATCTTCAAAGTGGTCATGAATGTAAAGTAATTTAGTAATTAATTTCACACATTGAGGTGCAAGTAATGCATGTACAGTATACGGTAAAACCCCTCCATTCCTAGGAACAGTGTTGGGACAGTTACGTTTTAAAAGTAACTAGTTACATATCAAGACACACGGTAGTGTGTCGTGCGGCCCAAGAAGCCGGCGCGCCACACTGTGAGTATATTTATAGGAAGAAAGTAAACGTGATTTTCACACCTTTGTAGCTCCGTGATTCCTTATCTGACTGAAACCAAAGTTGCTACAGAAGTGCCGGCTAGGTAGGGGAGTCCACATTCCAAATTTGAAGAAAATTGCTCCAGCCATTTCCGAGATACGAGCGGCCAAAGTTTGGGGTTTTTCTTCTTCGTTTTTTTCTTCTTCGTTTTTTTCTTCTACTTCTTTTCGCACACTTTGCAAAATCCGCCATAAAACACGAATGCATGCTCCAATCGGGAAGTACCAAGTTTGATAGGAATCTGATGAACATTCACGGAGTTATGACCGATTATTTACGTAAAATAAGGTCGAAGGTCTGTCACGCCCACAGGGTAAGCTGCCTGAAGGAATGAGCTGAAAATTGCTATGTAGATGGAGTAACTATCGTAAGGAGTGCCTTTTTGTGGTTTGAAAGGAATCCAGTGAAAGGCCATCGAGATATGACACAAAACCCAACCTATGTCACAATTACGCAATCAATTTTATGAATAAAAAACTATTAGTTTTCACGCCTACCAGGCAAACCGCTTAGAGCAGTGAGCTGAAAATCGGTGTGTAGCTGGAATAATTATCATAAAAAGTCCTTGCAGTAGTACAGAAGAATCGGATTACAAACCACTGAGTTATGATTCCAAAGCAAACTACGTGTAGCATATGTGAGATCAAGACACTCTAATAGAACAGTCACCCTAATAAAGCATTCAGCTACGTTTATAACTTACTCCATTATAGAATTATATGACATTGCAAGTTATTCTGTAGGGAGTTCAGCTACATACAGTTAATCTTATAGACAATTCAGCTACAAGCAATCACCTGTAGAGAGTTCAGCTACAAATATGTTGCTGTAGAGATTCAGAACATTATAAGTCACACTAAAGAGAATTCAACTATAAACAAGTCACCTTGTAGAGAGTTCAGCTACAACAAGTCACTCTGTAGAGAATTCAGCTACAAACAAAACACCCTGTAGAGAGATCAGCTAGAAGAAGTCACCTTGTAAAGAGTTCAGCTACAAAGAAACCACCATGTAGAGAATTCAGCTATGAATAGATCATCCTGTAGAGAGTTCAGCTAGAAACAAGTCACCCTGTAGAGAGATCAGCTGGAAGAAGTCACCTTGTAAAGAGTTCAGCTACAAAGAAACCACCATGTAGAGAATTCAGCTATAAACAGATCATCCTGTAGAGAGTTCAGCTAGAAACAAGTCATCCTGTAGAGAGATCAACTAGAAGAAGTTACCTTGTAGAGAGTTCAGCTACAAAGAAACCATCATGCAGAGAGTTCAGCTGCAAACAAATCACCCTGTAGAGAGATCAGCTAGAAACAAGTCACCCTGTAGAGAAATCAACTAGAAGAAGTTACCTTGTAGAGAGTTCAGCTACAAACAAACCATCATGTAGAGAGTTCAGCTGCAAACAAATCACACTGTAGTGAGTTCAGCTACGAAAGGATCACCCTGTAGAGAGTTCAGCTAGAAACAAGTCACCCTGTAGAGAAATCAACTAGAAGAAGTTACCTTGTAGAGTGTTCAGCTACAAACAAACCATCATGTAGAAAGTTCAGCTGCAAACGAATCACCCTGCAGAGAGTTCAGCTACGAAAAGATCGCCCTATAGAGAGTTCAGCTAGAAGAAGTCACCTTGTAGAGAATTCAGCTGCAAAGAAACCACCATGTAGATAGTTCAGCTGTAAACAAATCATCCTGTAGAGAGTTCAGCTACGAACAGATCACCCGGTAGAGTTCAGCTAGAAACAAGTCACCCTGCAGAGAGATCAGCTAGAAACAAGTTATCCTGTAGAGAGACCAGCTAGAACAAGTCACTTTGTATGTAGAAAGTTCAGCTACAAAAATTCACCCTGTAGAGAGGTCAGCTAGAAAAAGTCACCTTGTAGGGAGTTCAGCTACAAAGAAACCACCGTGTAGAGAGTTCAGCTGCAAACAAATCACTTGTAGAGAGTTTGGCCAAAAACAGGTCATCCTGTAGAGATCAGATAGAAACAAATCACCCTGTAGAGAGATCAGCTACAAAGAAACCATCCTGTAGAGAGTTCAATTACAAACAGATAACCCTATGGAGAGTTCAGCTAGAAACAATTCACCCTGTAGAGAGATCAGTTAGAAGAAGTTACCTTGTAGAGAGTTCAGCTACAAAGAAACCATCAGGTAGAGAGTTCAGTTGCAAACAAATCACCCTGTAGAAAGTTCAGCTACGAACAGATCAACCTGTATAGAGGTCAGCTAGAAGGATCATCTTGTAGAGAGTTCAGCTGCAAACAAATCACCCTGCAGATAGTTCAGCTACAAACAACTCACCCTGTAGAGAGATCAGCTACAAACAGATCACCCTGTAGAGAGTTCAGCTACAAACAATTCACTCTGTAGAGAGATTAGCTAGAAGAAGTCACCATGTAGCGAGATCAGCTACAAAGAAACCATCCTGTAGAGAGTTTAGCTAAAAACAAATTGCCCTATAGAGAGATCAGCTAGAAGAAGTTACCTTGTAGAGAATTCAGCTACAAAGTAACTATCATGTAGAGAGTTCAGCTGTAAAAAAATCACCCTATAGAAAGTTCAGCTACGAACAATTACCCTGCAAATAGATCAGCTAGAAACAAGTCATCCTGTAGAGAGACCAGCTAGAAGAAGTCCCTTTGTATGTAGAGAGTTCAGCTACTAAAAACCACCCTGCAAATAGTTCAGCTACAAACAAGTCACCCTGTAGAGAGATCAGCTAGAAGAAGTTACCTTGTAGAGAGTTCAGCTACAAAGAAACCATCATGTAGAGAGTTCAGCTGCAAACAATTCACCCTGTAGAGAGTTCAGCTACGAACAGACCACCCTGTAGAGAGATCAGGTAGAAGAAGTCACCCTGTAGAGATATCAGCTAAATACAAGTTACCCTATAGGGATCAGCTACAAACATATCACCCTGTAGAAATATGTGTTGGAAACAAATCACCATGTAGTGAGTTCAGCTAGAAACAAGTCACTCTGAAAAGAGTTCAGCTACAAACAATGAGGGTTTCAGCTACATGTATAAGAAGTCACCTTATGACCTACAGTATATGATTATCATTCATTGTTAAATATACAAATATTTTTAATCAGACAAAAAACTGTACACAATATTTCTTCCTTTGTTCCACAATTTCTGCAGAAAAGGAAAAAAATTAAAAGTAAGCACCAAAGCCAGTTAATGACCGGCTTTGTGGCTTGCAATACAAAAAGAAGTGATATCTAAACCAAAACAGCCAAGCTGTAAAACAAGAGTGCAGCCCCCAAAAAGGCCAGGATGAAAAAAGGTATGAAATCCAAGGTGGCGGCCAAGAAATGGCTGTGATGGTAGGTTAATGGCAAAAATTTCAATTACGACAATTCAGGTGAATTTGGTGCCGAATCCTAGTGGAGGAGGCAACGCAAATTCACCTGAATTGTCGTAATTAAGATTTTTGCCATTAACCTACCATCACAGCCATTTCTTGGCCGCCACCTTGGATTTCACATCTTTTTTCATCCTGGCCTTTTTGGGGGCCGCACCATTTTTTACAGCTTGGCTATTTTGGTTTAGATTACTTACAACTGAACTATTTAGTTACAGTTACACATTACCCATAAAATAAAGTAACTATAATAATATACATATTATATTATTGTGTCCACAGCCTTAAGCTGTCACATGTGAAACTACCACCTTATCACGTGACATGATTTCATTGTTGGAAAATGTGCAAATCTTGGATATAAGTAAGAAGCTGGTGAATAAGCTTCATTCAGTAGGCTTCATTACTTCGTTATGGCTAGGCATTACTCAATGGATTACTAACGAGATTAGTAACTTCGTTACTTGTAGCAATAATATTACATAACATTACAGTAACTATATTACTTAGGCAGGGATTTTTCTAGGGGGGCAAAGGGCATTTTGCCCCCTCCTGTGCTCTTTGCCCCCCCCTGAAAATGATTTTGTCCCCCTGAACTCTGCCTCAACCAACCCAATGATGAAACAATGATAAATTTTGAAATCAAAATTTACAGTCAATGGCTAGCTAGCTACAATAAAACAAATTTAACCTAATTTAAGTTCTGCCCCCCCCCCCTCAATTTCTGAAAAACTCGGATTGCCCCCCCCCCTCCTGAATTTATTTTCTAGAAAAATCCCTGACTTAGGTAACGAGATACATTTGTAAGTAAAATAACTTGAGTTATATTACCTGTTTTTATAGCGCATTTCGTTATATTACTTAGTTACCACAAAAGTAATATTACATAACGCGTTACATAAGTAACGTGATAAGTAACGTGTTACTCCCAACACTGCCTAGGACCATAATAATAAAGTGCTCATATCACAGAAGCCACAGAAGTATCTTGGTCTATATATACCACACCTGTGGTTGAGATCAAAAGCGCCGCGCTGTGGTATATAACTGATATACCATGGCAAACTGTGGTATATAACTGATATACCACGCTTTGTGGCTACGCTTACCATATGTGGTGTAACTTCACACATTCCACGAAATCCTTATCTAAATGGTAAACAGGTCTCTAATAACAAGCGCCTAAATCAACCAACAATTATTCACTTCAGGAACTGGAAACAAGTTTCAATGAACTCTTGTCTCCTTCGTGGATAACTCACTAATCGCGACTATGTGGGTGTGGCACCGTTAAAAGTGTAAAACGTCTGATCCATCAAGAATTTCTATTGATTTCCATCTCCAGGAGGTGCTGCTTCACTATAACGTACTATCTAAAATCGTTTTCATCTACTGGGGTGTAGAATATAACGGTTATAACACGATTGCTAGGGATATGACTAAATATACGCACTCTCACTTGAGCGCTGTGCGCTCTCGTGAATCGTGCATATATTTTAGTCATATCCCTCGTAAGCATGTTATAACTATAAAATATATTAACAAGGCTCAAAATAACATTCGATAATCAGCCAATTTCCGGTCGATATTGTGCAATGACTGGTTAATTTTATTGTTGTCAGGACATTGTGGCTGGATAATTCAGACAGAATGCTACACTACTGCTGGAGAGCAGCCTTACAAAGGCAGTAATGCCAGTAATATTTAATTAAGCTGTTTGTTTATGGTTTGTGGCCACAAGCTTTACCTCAAGCCAAAACAGTGAGGTTTGAACACCAGCCTACTTGTACTTGTCAGCTATGAATGTGCAAAATGTATTTAAAACCATGTCATCCAGTGTTACCTTTGACTTGTGGGTTGCATGAAGTTTCATAAAAGATTGTTGTACTGGACTAGAAACAGTGTGTTACATTAATTTATCACATGGTTACATTACTTTTGGCATGACTACATCCTTAGTACTGAAAGCTTAACACTGGGTACCAGAACATTTTTATGTTTTGACAGGACAAAATCTGTGTTGTACTGGCAGTTTGACAGTACACTCAAAAAAATTACCGGGAGCCCTGATTAATACCATACCTGTTTCACTGCCCATACAAAAGTCTCAATAGTAGCAGTGAAATTTATCCCGTATTTCACTGGTAGCAGTAAAAAAGTTGTAATTGGCTAGAATTTATGTTAGCAATGTAGCGCCAATTAGTGTTGACATGTGTTTAGTACATAGTGACAAATTGCGCACATAGCAACGCTATCCCCATTTCCAATACAACACTTGTGGTATTTATCCCAAATTTCACTGCTACCCATGCTATTACTAGTACTAATACAACATCCTGTACAAAAACTCCAATAGCAGCTTGTGGTACATTTTTGATATACTACAGCAAACTAGCCAATAGAATCAGTATATCACTTGTACATTTGATATACGCAATTGATTGGCTAAATTTTTTGATAGTGTCTAAGTTGTTTTACCAGTTAGGCATGTCCGACTTGACAACTAATGTTACCATAGTAACCAATACTTGTTACCTAGCAACAACATTGTTGCCTAGCAACCGTTGCTAGGTAACCATTACTGATTTTAGAAATGATTTTGACACTATCATTAAAAAGCATGTAACTAGATCAGGTATTTTGTTGCCTAGCAATAGTTGCTATGGATTTTTGGACTGATTCTCAAGAAGATTGCAGGCTACAACACATGTGCATACTCCTTGAGCATGCTAATCACAAGGAATTACTTAACAGTATTAATAATGGTGTGAAAACATTAGAAATTGCTGTTACTGCTTCCAGGTGGGAGACAAGATGTTGTATTAACATATTATACTACAGATACATGTATCATGGTATTCGAAATATATACCAAAAGATATACAAACTTAGAAAAGATGTTATAGTGCGAGGTGAACATGATATCTGTAGTATAACATATACATATATATATATATTATTGTACCACTAGAGCGGAATTATAATCAGGCGTCCTGGTTATTAAAGTGTCCTGGTATCCTCTTTGAGGAGTTCTGTTGTATACGTACCTATGCAGCCACATACGCAACTTAAATAGGGCTAAGTCCACTACAGTGAGATTTAACTTAATAAAGAAGGTATTTCTAAAGAGATGATGTAACATTCACATGCTATGTTATATGGACACATGGTAGTTAGATCTGTAATTTAAAGTCCGCCAGTCTAATAAGGACCATTTTTGGATTTGCTAGAAAAAGTTGATGTTTTGGTGCTATACATTAATATCCAATTAAATAACTGCAGCACATAGATGGTCTTTCAATACAGGAGGTCACTTATACAGGTTGCACTGTACCTAGACACCTTCACTCTGTAAGACAAACTTGTCACAGGGGCGTAGCCAGGACTTTTTTGAAGGGGGTTCGGATTTAAAGTGGAATGTCTTTCGGGGAAGGCCTGGGTGCTTCCCCTAGACCATGTTTGGATGAAAATGATGCATACACAAAATGTGCCCTTAGGCAGTAACATTAAAAGGTGCTGTTTATGCATCTAACTAGCTAAAACCTACACACTGCTGTTTATGCAGCTTATAGAAACTATAAACCTAGCTGTTGTAAAACTAACTAATCTTCACTTCCAGACAGCATACTGACAGCCAACTTCAATTTCCTAACACACGGAAGCCCTCCACACTCGAGTCCCTTAGTTGGCAATACTTCTTTCCAGATACATTATTCTCGGCCGGTCCTCCTGTTGATGGTCAGCAACTTCAGACTTGGCTTGTACTCCAATATGTTCGAGACATCACGTGCCCACAACATGTAACAAATAAACAAACCATTCAATATACATCAACAATTCACAGTTTGTGCTAACCTGACACATGTATAACATGACCACTCAAATTTATCAGCTGCTGCCTTGTAATATGTCTCAACCGACCATTGAACAGTCCTTCGCCATTTCACTCGCGCCATTTCAACCATGCATCACGTGTGCAATTGATCATGTGATGCAATAGATATGCTTTTCAATGGTTCAGCATTAATGTGATGTGACCCTCAGGAGTAGTACAGAGGAGCGCCAGTGGGCAAGTAGCTACCGGAGAGCTCCAGGGCTGTAAGATTTGGTGTGATTTTTAATTTAAAAAAATCTGCCTCTGAAAGGGGAGTTCGTCCGAACCATCTGAACCCCCCCTGCCTACGCCCCTGTGTCATGGTCTTGTTGTGAGTGGTTATTGGAGGTGTACACTCCCATACAGCAACAATAGACTACAAAATTCCACTGCATACCACAACATAATTTATTATATCTCTTGAGCCCATTGTGGTCCCAACACAAAAATTTCATCAAACATAGATCATGACCCAATCATTATTCATACAAAAATTCAAATAATTTCAAGCAGAATTTTTTTTAAATATAAAGGATTAAAGTTTTCAATGAAGTACTTTCAAACCATAATTAAGTAGATATCCCATAATTTAGGGATCACTGGAAAGGTCAATCAACAGTCTTCCATCAGTGAAAATTGTGTTTAAAAATATTTACATAGTGTGAAATTACGATTGATTTTGTATCTACAGATGAACCAATTTTTCATGAAATATTCAAAATATTTGAGGTCATAAATAAGAAACTATGCGGTGTATGGAGCTAAAAATTTGTACGAGTGATAAGCACCACAGGTACTACAAACACACCATGTTTTGTCAAAATCTGAGAGGTGACCCTAAATTCCTGGGTGATTTGACATGGAATGACCCTACTTTGATTGTAGAGGCACTTTTCGAACAGTTCTTGATTCGTAATGCTGTGTAATGGGTTGAACATAGCTGACAATGAAGTGTAATGGATACTTCAGTTTTCAGACGATAGTTGATAACTGGGGAATGCGGCGCCATTCTTTCTTTTGATGCAGTATGCGTGGGTTCACCAGTCATAATAATTTTATTTTACAAAACAAGTTAACAAACAAGTACCACAAAAAATTTGAAATTTTCAACTAGAGTAGGGACCATAGCACATCGATAAAAAGTACTGGAACAAGTTGGAGTAGTGCACGATATCAAATCACAGTAAACAATAAGAAGTGTTATGTCCCTACTGTGCATGGTATCTTGAGTACAGTAGGGATATAACACTTCTTATTGTTTTACTGTGATTTAATATTGTGCACTACTCCAGCTTGTTTCAGTACTTTTTATCGATGTGCTTGATCCCTACTCCAGTTGAAAATTCTAAAATTTTTTTGTTTACTTTTTTTTTGTAACATTACAGTATTATGACTGATGAACCTGCACATACTGCATTAGAACAAAGGATGGTATTGTTTTCAGCCCCAACTATCAAGTACTGAAATAGCAAAGTGGCCATTACGCTTCGTTCTCAGCTGTGTTCATCTCAACACAGAGCATTACAAATGAAGAATACGAGAAGGACTTCTGCAATCAATCCAGTCACAACGGAAAACTCCTGTTACAAATGTAGGGAAACCATCAAATAGTGCTACCACGAATCATACCTTGCGCTGTCAGCAAAGATAAATGGGACACACAGGCAGTCAGTAGAAACTTCCACTGATTTTTAAAGATTTCTAGCAACCTGTTAGAAGCATTTCAGGTTGTACTGAAGGTACTTTTGGGCTTGGTTATACCTACCCAATATTGCCAAGGCACAATGAGGATATTGTGGGGCTGGTTTTAGGATGATATTTTGGGCCAGAAAAATGCAAACTTTCATGATTTTTAATATACAGTACTATCAGTATGATTCCTCATGCCTTCAAATAAAGTTACACAATACACTGAACATTAGCTCAAAATGAGTGCCTTTCGATATACAAATGTATACATATGATGTGTACACTTTACAGGTATATGTACAAACCTTCCAGGTTTTGTGCTTTTTCTTGTTCATGATCTAGCTTGTCTTGTAGTTGTCCTAAATATAAATGAATTCTTAACTGAACAATGGCTCAAATAAACACCCTCCAATCCAATAATATAATCTACATACATACTAACATACATTAATGGCAGTCTCTACCTATGAACATATAGCAGCTGTAAAAAGTATGGTTTAATTACATACGTAGTTATCTAAACTTCCATATTCTCATTAAGAAATATAGCAATCATTCAATGACATCAACGACATACATATAAATACACTGAAGGAGGTTGTTCATGTGTCATCATTCATTTTGTGATTTTAAATAAATGTAATTCAACACTTGATACCTCAGAAAGATACCAAGTACTCTGAAGAATGAGTTACGTAGTCATGGCTAGCCTTGCATACTCCTTGCACAGTGCTTATTGACAGTGGCTTAAGCACCTAGCTGCTTATAATGTCAAATTGATAACAGTCACATGGAGAGTAGGGTCTGGCAATGCGAGACTAATCCATGTCAATATGTGACACACTGAGTGAAAACCCGACCTGTGTGCACAATTCTGTTTTTGAGAATTCCATTGAAATACAGAGAGTAAAAAACGAGTGCTACAAAAATGTAATTTACACGCATTGCTTAAGTAAACAGTGATATAACTTCTATACCATCAGATTTGTCTCTTCATGGAGACTACGACATCTTTGTTTTGTTACTGTACCATGAAGTAAACATGAGTTATGCATGTTTATTTTATATTACGGTAAAATATAACGTTATTGTCACTGTTTCTAAGCTTGAACAGTCCTCTTGCTTGAAAGCATGGGTGATGTAGACTAAAAACTGTACATAAAGTTCACAGTGAACACAGTGAAACAAGTTCAATTCCATGGCCTGTTGCAGTTTGAGAAAATGCAAACTAGTCAGGTTTTGCTCAGTGGTTCACATGTGTTTCAGATCAGAGCCCTTAAAACTTTCTCTAACAAATGAACAAACTTTCATTAGCAGCTGGTACCATGCTATGTTGCATAAATCAAATGCGATAAGATTATGATGCCGATGGCCACTGAACCTCCTCTTATCAAGTGTAGTACACTCTGTATCATTTACAAGTACAATTAAACATACTATTCAGCTCTTTAGTGAGTGCTGTTTCACCATCTACAACAGAGATAATGTACATGTAATACATGCCTTGCAAATATTCATAACACCTTGTTAACATTAATAGACATGCTTGCAGTAATTAATGTTTAGTGTTAGGAGAGTAGCAATCTACCCCAACCCCTCTAAAACAACTCAATCATGCCACTTCTGCACTTATTATATAATCATTCTCGTGCCGGCCAGGGTATCACAACACGTATGAACGAACAGTCCACAAGGCACAACAGATTGAGGGTGGCTCTAAACAGTCATAGACATGTCTTACTACAGATCTTACCATCAGTTGCTTGCCCGTGGATTTCACGAGATCGGTTAAACAAGCCTCTAAGTTTACTCGTCATCCCTTCATCTAAAGGTTAATTCTATTTAATGCCAACAGTGAGCTTTGTTTGGAATGCATGGTTTGCGTTCGTGCTTGCTTTGTCCAAGCAATGTAAGGACTTATAAAACGAGTTATTATATCTGTACGAGATACATCTTGTTGTCGAGCGTACTGTATAGTCTATGTTCTTTTGTGTATGTTTGGTGTGAAGCTAGTGCTCGAATTAGTATTATGTTTGTGTGTGCGTGTGTGTTTGTCGCTGCTACAGTAATTGCAGGCTATGTTGAAACCCCTAGCACGCCCACACTGTGGTACATACCAGGTCGGATGTGCAGTCGACCCATCTTGGTGTTGCGAACCATGATGGTGAATTTAATGCATCTATCAAAGTCATGCTCCCAACCCCCGGGTAGGGTGGGGGGATACTAGTGTCAAATTCTCCAGTACTGGGGCTAAGAAGCTTGTCAAAGTCCCACTATGTCCCCACCTTGAGAGAGGGGGATTTGATTCACCTATTAAAATGATTTTTGGTTCAACAAACTGCCGCCGTCAAAAGCCACAGGGGTGGGATAAGTGTAGATGTCAAATCCCCAGTAGGCGTATGGGGACCCCTGGGGGTGGGGCTTGAGATTGATAGGTGCATAAGCACTATAGAAGTATGCATTAAAAATTAAAAGTGGTGGTATTTACGATCTTTGCTACTTTAAAGACTATTTGCTGCATCATGTCAGTGATGAGGGTGCATCTTGTTGGTCAGATCACTATTTGGTTAGGACCGAATTATCTTTCAAAACTTCTAAACAAACCAGCAGGAAAAAGTCTGGCTGTGCAGGCTTAGAAGTTTTAACTAAAAAATTAAACATGGTGGATGATAGTGTGAGAGTTGTTGGTCTGGCTGTGATGAAGATATCTTTGTTGACTGCTGCTGAGAAGGTTGTTGTATACTGTATATGAAGTGTTGACACTGCTGATAGGTGAAAATAATGTGTATAGGGAATTCTAAGAATGCTGTGAAATGATACTTGATACTCCATCATTAAGAGGTGAGAGTTTTGTAAGTGTTAATGTGCTACTAAGGCTACTGTGGATAAGGCTAGTTTTCTTAATGGGGGGGGGATAAACAGTGGAATGGACTACTAGAATGGTGGAATGGAAATTTTTAAAGTTCAATATCATTTTTTTGCATTTAAATAAGTACAACTCCCCTTAAGTAAGCAAATAAATAGGATTCCCTCAGCTCTTTTAGCATACTTTTCTTCACCACAACACTTGTATGACTTATAACTCAATACTTGTCTGAAACTAACTGTCTCAATGAAGATTCAGTTAGTGTGCAATGTGGCACTGCCACAACGAAGTTTGGCTTAAATTTTGTTTTCAGACATAATTGTGGAAAAGGCTTATTGTAAACACATACAAGATAGTCCCGTTTCACTTTACCCAAAGATTTTCGCTTAGGCTCCTAGGTTAGTGGTAAACACCTCATAGAAGCTCTGCCTTCTGTGTTTGCCCTCCATAGCCTAACTGGTAAAGTTGATAATAATACTTTATTATACAGTGAATGTACTTTAACAATGTATACATGTAGTCAACTAGCTAGCTAACTTTTTATCATTTGGGAACAAGGGTTAAGTCAGGAGTCTTCTTGGTATTCCCAATAAACTGCTTTTGCAACTGACTTTACAGTATATTACATTAGTAAACTTTGTCTATGGTGAGGTGAATTATGCTAAAAGAGCTGACCTTCAAGGGGAATCCTATTTATTTGCTTACTTAAAGGGGAGGAGTAATACTTATTTAGATATAAAAACTGATATTGAACTTTAAAAAATTCCATTCCAGTAGTCCATTCCACTGTTTATACACTCCCTTGCTAAGCTTCAGGTTAGCAGAGGGAGAAATGAAAAAGGAAAGTGTTCAGTGAGACTATGAAAAAGTTATAGATTGTTTACTATGGTTGTAAGTTTTTTTCATTCAAGCTAAACTCTCTACAGGATGATTTGTGATGTAGCTTGAACTCTCTACTGGGTAACTCATTATGTAATTGAGAACTCTCTACAAGAAGACCTAAAATATAAACTTTCTACAGGGAGGCTTTTAATGTTGCTGAAGTTTGCACTGAGTGGCTTGTAATGGGACTGAACTCTCTACAGGGAGACTTCCATAATGTATATAGCTGAAGGTGACTTGTGATGTAGCTGAACTCTCTCCTGGGTGACTTGTAATGTAGTTGAATTGTCTACTGGGTGACTTGTAACGTAGCCACATGAAGTATCTACTACATCTCTACAGGTGACTGATGTAGCTGAACTCTCTACAGGGTGACTTGTAGCATAGCTCAACTCTCTGGGTGACTTGTAATGCAGCTGAACTCTCACTGGGTGACTTGTAATGCAGCTGAACTCTCACTGGGTGACTTGTAAGTAGATGAACTCTCACTTGTCAGTAATGTAATTGAACTCTCTTCAGGGAAACCTGTAATGTAGCTAAACTCTCTACTGGGTGACTTGTAATGTCTATACTGGGTAACTTGTTACACAGCTGAATGACTTGTAATGTAGGTGAACATTCTACAAGGAGACTTTTTTAATGTAGCTGAAGTCTGATTTTTAATACAGCTGAGATTTCTACAGAGTGATTTTCAGTTAATATACTGCGGTTAGCTGTAACGTAGCTGAAACTGTCTACTGGGTGACTTTTAATGTAGCTGAACACTCTAATATATGTGACTGCACTGTTAGAGTACGTATCTCAAGCATGCACTGGTTACATGCTGTTCATTTTCGTTTTCGCATTATAACTCAATCTGATTTCTTCTCAACAACTGAAAGACTCTTACAGTGATGCAGTACTATTTTCAACTCATTGCCTTCAGCGGTTTGACTGGTAGGAGCCCCAACAAATTACTTTGTTTATGAACCTAGATTACGTATGGTTGGTGTTTTTGTTATAACTCCATGGCAATTATCTAGATTTCTTTCAAACTACAAAGGTTTTCAATGCGATAGTTACTTCATGTACGGACAGATTTTCAAGCTGTTTATGTGTGACCGCTTTTGCATTTTTGAAAAAAAAAAGTTGTGTATAACTCCTTTATCTGATCTGTACCAAAAATTGGACTGTAAATGTCATGTTCTTGCTTCCTTCCAAATTTAAAGTACATTGACCAAAGCATGCACGAGTAGCTGGCATTTAGCTGTTCTGTCACCTATCAGTGTATGGTCATGCTTATACACTAGTGTTGTGAACCTGCTGAGTTTACTAAAACCAGTTTTTGGAAGGTGAATAATTGGATATTGACCAGTTATTGTCTGATTGTAAATTAGCACACATTATGGTACTCAACATGCCTGTTGGAAGCCTTAGGGTGGTACCAAAGTAACCATCAACATCCTGCCTTACAATAACAGCCATTACAATCACATAAACCAGGCCCAATGTCAACAGGGGTAATTTATGGTTTACCAGGTGAGTGGGCAAAACTAGTTTAAAGGCTACTGAGCCAATAATTGACTTCACATAGACAAAACCAGTTAGTAACTGGTTTTTGACAGTGGTTCACAACACTATTGTACACCCTCTGTACCTAAACTCTACCCCACCTGCAGAGTGTGAGGAGGTACAGTCAGCTATAGGTCATCTGAAAAGCCGCAGGAAAGTCTAGTGTTTTGCAAGAATTGTTGGCTCAGTGGTTGCTGAGAATCTGGTTGAGCTGCTTGACTTACAGTAGTGTGGAAAAATGGTTGTGTTGTTGGGGATTAGTACTCTCATTATGCCAATACCTAAAAATGGTAATCTCAAGCTGTGTGATAATTAGAGGGGGATAAACTGTGGGGAAAGTGTTGGGTAGAATAGTTCAAGATAGAGTAAAGCTGATTGCATTCAGAACCCTTGACATTATTACTGACTCACAGTTTGCAGATGTATGCCATCTAGTACCTCTAGAGAGAGGCAACACATTCACCTGAATTGTCATTAACCTATAGCTACTATCACAGGCTCATAACCATTTCTTTTTGATTTCACAACTTTTTTCATCCTAGGGGCCGCACCTTTTTTTTACAACTTGGCTGGTTTTGTTTTTTTTTGGTTTAAATTGAATAATTGCATGCTCTCTTATGTAGTATTTCTGCCAAAATAAAGCACACAATACACTTCCTTTTATATCTCTAAGTTGATAATTGCTGGTCGGTTAGTAACACCTAATTCTAACTATGAGGTAGCGAGGGAATAGTTCACTAGCTGCTAACCTTTCATTCTTGTTTCTAGGTCTAAACAGCCTCCATGTGTAGGTGTTATTTTTCTAATCACTAAAATTTCCAGGTAGAAAAGGGATCCATTTTCAAAGGTGCTTTATGCAGCCCAAAACAGAAAGGAAAAAAAAAACTGATGGTGACGTAAACTAACCACAAGTATAATGAAAAATAATGATACGTAATGCATATTATTATAGTCATGGCCTCACTATTGACATTCGATGGGAATTATATATGTCCACAAGTACAGTTGTAGATGTAGGCAACCTCCCTTATAACTGATAGTTGGGATGCACATTTAGTTGATTGAGCAATCAATGTGTCTGACACCTTTCTATTTTTTTTTTTTTTTGCAGGTTCACCAGTCTTAATTATAAAACGTAAGCAAACGGGAATAGAAAAAAATTGGCAATTTTCAATTTGAATAGAGATCATAAATCAACAATAACTAATGAAACAAAAAAACAAAGTTACCATTAATTTTTTTGCTTCATTTCAGGTACAGTAGCTACATATGTTCTACGTATCTGGTATAATATACAGCAATACAAATCAAGAACGAGAAGTGCATATACAATTAGTCCAACTCACTGCAGAACTTGCAGATGATTCCCATTATAAATATAATATAGCACAAAAAGCCATTGGTACACTACCCATGACTTATGACTGCTCTATTAGAGTAATTCATTGTGTTGTCAAAAAATAATGTAAACAGCTTTGTGGCTTATGATGATTGACAGTCTATTCATACCATTCTATATTCATTCCAAGATTATTGCAAAATTTTAATGTTGATCTTCATAGGCTGGCATGGGCCATACTGGACAAAATGCACCGCAAAAAATAGTTAATACTGTGGCAAATAGTGAACGTCTCTGTACATTTTACTAAGAATTAGCAGTGACATTCACAACATATTCTGAATTAAATAAGATTGGGGTAAAGTGCAGGAAGGAATTTTACACTTGTGTAGGAACATGGACATGGTTCCTACAACAAATGATTCCTACACTTGTAGGAATCATTTCTACACAGCATGAGAATGTCCTACACTTTGTGCCATGTGTAGGAATTTTTCTTACAAAATTCAACAGAGTGGGAATACAGTATATTAATATTTCCTACAAAATTTCTTAATAATTATAGCCCTACACGTGTAGGAACCATGCTTCCTGCGCAAGGGTAAATTTTGGTACATTACATACAATTTGCTGTGTTTTGAGAAAAAGTTTGCCACAGCTTAAAATTTGGGTTTCTTATTTTGTTTGGAACATGTTTCACTATTTGCCTCAGTATTCACTACTTATTTTTACAGTGTGTGTGGGACTTAGGAGAGATTACACACCTATGATCTTTTAAATTGTTACTGTCAATTGATGTCTGCTTTTGTTCATTCTTTACATCAAGTTGAAAGCACTGGTGTAGGGAAGACTCCCTGTTGAGCTACTTTAATTCCTGTCAAAAGCAGATAATCAACATTGTTTGATTCAATCCTTAAAACTTTTTATCTATAATTTGTGCTTTTATGCACATTTACTAACTTTCACAGCTTTCAGCGCTAATGTGGAACTGCAAGAACACATGTGTAACCTTAGAGTAGGTAAACTTTCATGGTTTGTTTGTGTTCAAACTTCATTGCTACACACTTACAGTCTCTGAAATGTCTGTTGTATTACAGTTCATACAAAACTGTAAAAGTAACAGCACAAACAATGAGGCTTTTTTCATAGCTCATTACTGCTCAAAGTAAATATATGGTGAAGATGCATGTGCAGTGTATAAATGATAGGGAAGGCACTACATTATAATCTGTATTACTGGCACCATGAAGATAGTTTGTTGTACCCGCGCGAGTGGTACATATGTGCAATTGCTTCTCACATTTCTCTAGAGGTTGAAATAGACTATAGGATATAATAGAACTATCTCATTATGTAAACACAAATACAACTACCCAAAGTATTTGTAGTTTACAGCAACCCAAAATATGGGTCATTTGAGTTTACAGTGCAGTAACTAGTTAATACTAAGTATACATATAGCTGGCTTTCACAAAAATCATCAGTAACCATCTATCTATCTAAAGCTGAAAGCTGTTTGTCTGTCCGTCTGCTTTGTGACACCACTAACTCAGCAACTAAACCACACATCGATCGACATGGGACTTTATTGAAATTAAGTGCTCATCATCTGGCAACTCCAAGTTTGTTGTTACAATTCACTACGCCCTTTCATTTGTTCTACAGAGTGTTGAAGGTGTTGGTGTAGAGGAAAACTTGAACTATATTCCTGTCAAAATCATGAACAAACAGCCCAGGCATTAACTGTTAACCCAAAGGTCCAGGGTTTGATTCTGCCTATGACAACTTTTTTCCTTCTCAGTGCCACCTTTTCATGACATACTTTTTCATGTCAGCTATTCGGACAATGCTTACTCACCAATCTTTGACATATTGACATGATTCACATGCGAAATAAAATGCTCATAATTTGGCTACATCACAAAGTTTATTGCAAGCTTCTACATGCTCTTCTTTGTCTGCTACAGCACGTTGAAGACCATGATGTAGAGAAAACTGCAGCTGCATTCCATAGCAAACTACAGGACAAACAGCTCAGCTGGTATAAGCCTGATTACTGCCATTGTAGGCTGCGGGTTCAAATCCAGCCACAGGAACAACTTTTTTTTCTGTGTTATCTACCCTTTTGATGCATACTTTTTCTAGCTTAACTTGTTATACTTTTTCTAACCTTTAACTTGTTATTGCTTATAGCAAGTTCATAGCATCCCGGTATTGCTTCACAGCATATGGACTATTGGCAAGTATACGCTAGCACATTTAATAGGTATATAGGGCAGGCCAATTGGATGCATGCTCATTTGTCTGTGCGCTTATCTGTGTGTTCTATTAGAGAGTAAGTGCCATCTTCTTATTGTCACTTCAATTCTTATGTTAATTTTGCTCAAAACTTTTGCGGCTTTCAGTATAGCTATGACGAATAGTACTGCTTTAAATACTTTTGTACTGATTCATTCTCTTTGTTGACCATGTTATGGTTGATAGGACAGGTACTATTAGCACCGCATAGGCTGACCATAATAATTATTGGTTTAGCTTACATGCTGTTCTACTGTTTAGTTAACCAGCTTGTTTACACCATTTTACTGTTATAATTATAGGATTGCATGATGGAACATGGTTCAGGTAAAGGTGATATCACCATGCATACTTTAGGACATGACATGATCTTTAATAATGCTTCATTCCTAGTACATTGATTTGTCATTGTTGTTGATGTGGAAGGTGAAACAGTCCTGCACAAAGGACAGGTACCAATGCTAGTACTCAACAAGCTAACGTAATGTAACATACAAGTAACTATAAAATCAAGAAAATGTTGCAACAATACATTATAAATAATGCTGTCTGCACTCTGCAGGTATGTATATAGCTAGAATAGTCACCCTCATGACTACAATGGCAAAGTATATGTATATCAAAATTATAATGATGTATAGACAGAGATTATGAGTTGAATTATTTGAAATACCTACAGTATGTATACAGTGGATTATATTTAAAATTAAGGAGTTACAATCGCAGCCTTAATGTTTTCAACAACTTCTGTGAGTTCTTCTACTTTTTTAAGTTTAGCTAACAATGTTGGCCACGTTTTAGGGGTAACACCTTTATTGGTACTTAACCAGTCTGCGAAGAGTTGAACACAGCACTTCTTCGGGTCCTCATGATACTTTTCTTTTATTGCTTGAACATCATGAATTTTGAATCGTAAAGCATAAGCTACATCTTCCCAATGTGCTTTAATCTTTGGAACCACAATGTAGTTAAGATCTCCCATTTCAGGTACTAGATAATATGCACACAACATAAATACACACAATTGTTTGTTTTCTGTTTTACCAGTGTTTAGTATTCCAATATTAACTGTTGTATCCTTATCATCGCTTAGAGACTGACTGGGCAAATATTCTACAGACATGTACAAATCCATATGCACAAATTATAGAGTAATTATAAACATGTGCAAAACATACTATACGTATTTGCTTGGGTCACATACATAAATTCAGAAGTGAACACACAAATATTCTGAATCAACAAAGATGCATGTATCACCTTTGCTGCACTAGTAGCTGCCTATCACATAATAAGATTAGGAGTGTTGTAGTGCTTACACTGGGGAGATGGGAAGGGCTCCACCCATGTATAGCCTTTAAAATAGTAAGGGATAACAACCGAAGAGGACATGGCTAGTGTGCTTACTCCTCAATGGCTAAAACGTAGCAAGATCAGCACAGAAAGCATTATAGGCAATCTCCACTCCTTCTTGTCAAGCCAGGTCCTTTTTCACATACAGTATAGTTGGACCAGAAATGGCCATTTGAGCATAATTGCCACAAAGTCGGCTCTTAAAAAATTTGAGGAATGCTGTAGCCTAGTCAGATACTGTAACTGGTTATTGTGCAGGGACGTATCCAGGATTTTCAAAGGGGTTTTCCAGATTTGGTAGTGAGTTATTGATGCAGGGGTCTGGGGCACAACCCCCAGCCACTGACAAATTTTCAACATCAAATGCTTCAAAATTTATTAGCTCATGATATGCTATCTTCCAATATATGCCTGATTGCATAGCTCCCATTATGTCCTATCAATTATGGTTTTAATATGGCTGGTCAGGAGTATTGTAGTGATCCAAATAGCTATATCCAAATTCTTCAGTTAAAAGCTCAAAATAATGTTTCAATGCATTTACATTATTCTTTAATAAATTATACTTGCAATCTGTTATGACTGGTCAATTAGAGTACTTTCGACTGCTCTATTAGAGTATCTCGATCTTTATTAACGTTTTCCTTGCATAGTTAAATTCGTATTCTTGTTCTCTTTTGAACAAGTTACCTATTACATGCACTGTTCCCATCTTTCTGTACATTTGTGCATCTAAACTATGATGGTTGGTGTTTATGCTGTAGGCCCACAAGTTCAAATTTTGTAGGGGATTCTGGAACCCCAAGAAACACCCCTAAATATGTTCCTGTTGTGACTGTTTTGTAAATTCTGGTGAAAACTGATACATAAATTTTAAACAGATAAAAGGGCATGATTCTTATATGGCTAATATGGTTAGTAGTGAGAATGGTTGCAATTATGTTGCAGAATAATTATTTTGACAGAGAAATCAACCACAAAACAACAGCACTATAATGTATATAACACGATTGATAGTAAAATTGATTTTGATATCATTTCTTGGCTGCCATGCACCTGAAATATTTGCATCAAACTTCTTTTTTAAAACTGCACCTTTCTACAGCATTACAGTATACAACTTATCATGTTCCTTTCTATCATTTTAAAGTGCTTACCTGATTTAATGTTAACTTTCAAGTCATCCACGGCACCAGAAAGTTTATGTTCATTTAGTGCAGAAATCAGTTTGCAATAACAGGGATGTGTGTCTGTTTGCCTCCATTCAACCAACATTTCAAAAGTTTTATCTTCAATTCTTGTTTGCCTTTGCTCAATATTGTCAATTATGTAATACTTTAACTGTAGTGAGTATCCAACAAATTTCCATTTCAAAACCAAATGTCTTCTAATGCTTGACAACACGGGATACTGTGCTTTGATACATAATTCTACAAAGAGTACATACATTACACAAAATTAAATATGGAGCAACAACAATATACATTTTCAAATAGTAATGTTATGGTTTACTATTATAATGGCCGTTATTTAAAAACTGCAAGTAGTTTCTTGCTAGTAATGATTACTTGTTTGTATCATGTATGTATCACATGACTAACTACAGCATCAAGCGTAGAATAGTAAATTTCAAGCCACTGTACAGGTTAAATTGTCTATCACACATATATGTGATATGTCAGGGGTGGATCTAGAGTTTGGAGGGGGGTGCAAAGCTTTGCTGAAAAGTTGAAGAGCAAAAAAGGTCACAGCAATAATGGCTATCCTTTACCAAATGTATCAAGACACATGGTAGTGTGTCGTGCGGCCCAAGAAGCTGGCGTGCAACACCCATGAGAATATTGACAGGAAGAACGAAAACACAATTTTCACACCTCCGTAGCTCTGTGCTGCCTTGATGAAACAAGACGATTTTTGCTGTGAACACGCCCTCCAACTTCAGTACTCCACATTCCAAATTTGAGTGAAATCGCTTCAAGCATTCCCAAGATAAGCGACTTCAAAAATTGGGTTAGTTTCTTCCTCTTTTCACACACTTACAAAAACTGCTATAAAACGCGAATGCAATATCCGATTGCCTTGAAATTTGGCACACAGAAGGGGGATATAAAGGCACATCTCTGTACCAACGTTGGCTGGAATACGATAAACAGGTAAAGAGTTATTAGCAATTATTTACGAAAAATAACACCAATATGTTGTCACGCCTACAGGGTAAACCGCTTAAAAGAAGAAGCTGAAAATCGGTGGGTGAATAGGTTAACTGTTGAACCTCAAACCTTTTGTGGTTTGAAAGAAATCGAGCTAAAAACCAGGAAGATACAACGAAAAAACCAACAGTGTGTAACAGTTATGCAATCGAGATTAGCTAATAAAAAAACAACTGCTTGCCACGCCTACCAGATAAACCGCTTGGGGTAATGCTTTGAAAATCACTGTACAGATGGAGTAATCATCTTAGAAAGGCTCTTCAATGGTGTAGAAGAATCAGACTTAAAGCCACGGAATTATAACACGAAATCCAACTTGGTGTAGCAAGTGCGAGATCGAGATACTCTAATAGAGCAGTCACCCTGAAAAGAATTAAGAGATCAGCTAGAAACAAATTGTCCTGTAGAGAGTTCAGCTACAAACAATTCACCCTGTAGAGAGATCAGCTAGAAGAAGTTACCTTGTAGGGAGTTCAACTACGTAGTTCAGCTAGAAGAAGCCACCTTGTAGAAAGTTCAGCTACAAAGAAACCACCATGTAGAGAGTTCAGCTACAAACAAATCGCCCTGTAGAGGGATCAGCTAGAAGAAGTTACCTTGTAGCTACAAAGAAACCATCATGTAGAGAGTTCAGCTGCAAACAAATCACCTGTAGAGAGTTCAGTTACAAACAAATCACTCTGTAGAAAGATCAGCTAGAAAAAGTCACCTTGTAGAGAGTTCAGCTACAAACTAGTGACCCTGTAGAGACATCAGCTAGAAGAAGTTACCTTGTAGAGAGTTCAGCTACAAAGAAACCATTGTGTAGAGAGTTCAACTACAAACAAGTGACCCTGTAGAGACATCAGCTAGAAGTTACTTTGTAGAGAGTTCAGCTACAAAGAAACCATCATGTAGAGAGTTCAGCTGCAAACAAATCACCTGTAAAGAGTTCAGCTACAAACAAATCACAGAGATCAGCTAGAAGAAGTTACTTTGTAGAGAATTCAGCTACAAACAAATCACCCTGTAGAAAGATCAGCTAGAAGAAGTCACCTTGTAGAGAGTTCAGCTACTAACTAGTGACCCTGTAGAGACATCAGCTAGAAGAAGTTACCTTGTAGAGAGTTCAGCTACAAAGAAACCATTGTGTAGAGAGTTCAACTACAAACAAGTGACCCTGTAGAGACATCAGCTAGAAGTTACTTTGTAGAGAGTTCAGCTACAAAGAAACCATCATGTAGAGAGTTCAGCTGCAAACAAATCACCTATAAAGAGTTCAGCTACAAACAAATCACCCTGTACAGAGATCAGCTAGAAGAAGTCACCTTGTAGAGAGTTCAGCTACAAAGAAACCATCATGTAGAGAGTTCAGCTGCAAACAAATCACCTGCAGAGTACAAACAAATCACCCTGTAGAAAGATCAGCTAGAAGAAGTCACCTTGTAGAGAGTTCAGCTACTAACTAGTGACCCTGTAGAGACATCAGCTAGAAGAAGTTACCTTGTAGATAGTTCAGCTACAAACAATTCACCCTGTAGAGAGATCAGGACTCACCTTGTAGAGTGTTCAGTTACAGAAACCACCATGTAGAGTTCTGTAATAAATGTGTGTATTATATATATATATATATATATAAATAATTTGTACATTTACTGATAAAATCAGAAATACTTAAAGTATTTAACATCTGCTTCATCTTTTCTTCTTCCTGTGGTAAAGAAAAAAAGGTAGGTTAAAAAAGCCCCAAAGTCGGCCATAAGCCAGCTTTGGGGTATACAAATACAAAAAGAAGTGAAATCTAATCCAAAACAGCCAAGCTGTAAAAAAAGAGTGCAGCCCTCAAAAATGCTATGGTGAAAAATGATGTGAAATCCAAGGTGGCAGCCAAGAAATGGCTGTGATGGTAGGTTAATGGTAAAAAATTTAATAACAACAATTCAGGTGAATTTTGTGCCAAGACCAAGCAGCACCAAATTCACCTTAATAATTAATGTTGTCAGGACATTGGTAGAAATTTCAATGTAAGTGCTGGTATTTAAAGTATCAGCAAACAGTGGGATCAGTTCACCTTTATAGGTACACACGTACATACATATTATTATGCACGCATATACTCTTGCTAAAATAGCTACATACATACAGGATGTGTCAGGGGTAGTGGAGAAGGCCAAAGAGTGGGGGAAATATAAAAAAATGAAAGTTAGCACGTAAAATTTGAAGCATACAGCAGATACGAATGTTGTTTATGGAGGTATGGGAGTTTTTCCCCAAGAAAATTTCATGTTTTAGAAGATCTGGAAGATAATTTCACTATCATTATTTGCAAGCAAAGGAAGTGGCTAGTTAGAATTTTAAAAAGAAATATAAACCGACTGTTCTATTAGAGTTGCTGATTGCTCTATTAGAGTATCTTGATTTTCTTACACGTATCGTCCAATCAAGTGGGAGGGGACATGGCCCCATGTCCCCTCCATTTCCTTTTCCTATGGAATGTGTTAATAGAACATTGTATAAAAGTACAAAGTATGCATGTACAATATGTATGCCTTAGAAACGGTTTAAATATGTATAGCTTTACCTGTGCTTAAATGGGTAACAGTAGAGTGATTAGAAACGCCTGTACTTGTGATCTTCGCAATACTGTCTTGATGTGCTTCTATACAAAAGATAATTACAGATTTGTGCACATTCAATATATGTACAGATCATGTACTATCTCAGGAGTGGTCTTGTGCAAATTGCTATGGCTTTGGATTTCACATTGATTTTGGGAAAGGTGAGGGAAAAAGTATTGAGCATTTTATTCAAAAACCGTACTTAAACAGAATAACTAGCCGTGGCACAAGTATGTAATGCACTTGTACCTAGTACCTTACTAATATGGCTAGCTAAGTAATAAATTGTGACTGGATCTCCAAAATTCCCACATGTTTGTGCAATCCTCATTTTACAGTAGAGTGCATTAAACACAATAGGTGAAATCAAAAAAAAATCCATAATTTGTTTGAGCACTTGTTTTATGATGAAGGAAGATGCTAACAGTAAAAACTGTGGTGGCATCATGTTCTCATAGCATGACAAGTTTGAAAATATTTGTTTTGCTCACAAGAAGACAGAAGATTTGAGCAGGGCTGAAGCCCAGAGATTTTGAGTGGTCCGGCCATCCATGAACTCAATGAACTGAAATGGAGGTAATAGTCATGCATACTATTTATTGATTTACTATGATTTTAAAATTATCTGCTACCAAATTGCATGTACCAAGCTAGAGGGGTCTGAGGGTATGCTCCCCCAGGGAAATTTTTGAAAATAGATGCTCTGAAATGGCATCTGGAAAGCTATTTTACATGAAAAGCCTCTTTCTCCTTTTTGTTAGTATCAAAGATATATCCTGGTAATTTTTACCTAGTAATTTAATTTCATATCTAATTTTATATACTTTAAAATTCAGTGGAAGCTTAGTAATTCTTTGAGATACAGAAGTAATTAGTATTGTAATTGCTAATGCATGACATGCATGCAATGGCTTATATATTCTGCTGACTGCTCTATTAGAGTATCTCAATCTTTAAAAAAGTAGCTGAAAAGTGGTCCGGCTAATGTCGCACCGTGGGCTCTGGCCCTGGATTTAAGCATTTTTCTGCTTTGCATTTAATGAGCACTTCACTCTTGCTTTTCTCAAACCTTCACCTCATAGGAGGGCCCCGGAAGACATAACTTACCCAGCAATGGATTTGCCTGTTCATGGATGGCTTGTAGGGCTGACCATTTCTATGGCTATCTAGATAAAGCAATTGTAATAAAATGGAATTTGAAAAATACATGAACATCTGAGGTTCTTGCAGATCTGGTCACAATAAGATTCAATGCTTTAAAATGTAATCAATTTGCATTTTAAAATGCATACAGCATTTATTCCATGTATTTTGCAATTAATAAGTTATTTTTGTGATTTATTAATCACTATGTTTTTGTTGCTATGAAAGTGTCACTCGAATAAACCACGAACAATACACAGATCTAGTTTATGTATGGTGTTTCCTTGAGCCTGCTCTACATTTTTGTTCAAGTAAGGGAGGGAACATACCCCTTCGACTTAAATGGATACGTAGTTTCTAGTCGTCTACAAAGTCTGTGTTATTGTTTTTTTTTTGGTCATTACAATCTTAAACTTGAACCAATCTCATGAGGTGACCATTTCCTGGCTGCCCTGTATATGTGACTGTCTCAGCAAAAACCTGACTTGTTTGCACAACTTCTGAATTCTTTTATTGTCTGCAGTATCCAAGGAATGGATCACCAAAGTTTCAACCTTCTATGGTGAGTAGTTTTGGAATTTCAGCACTAGACAGTAGGAAGAACAAGGTAATTGATTTGTACAGCGACTATACTGAAAATAAACTATAGGCTCTTACATTCGCAGCCATAACTTCCATTTGCATTAGTACAACATTACAATTTGTCTTAAATTGTTTACCATGGATTAGCAAATCAGCCAAGGTAGCTTCTAGTTGGTTAACTGCTCTTCCTCTGCAGGAGCATGGATTTGCCCTGCATAAGTCAGCTTTCCAGGATGCTCTTGCTTTACATTATGGTTGGTCTCCTCTTAGAGCCCCTTCTCTTTTTGCTTGTGGATCTTTTTTCTCTGTGGACCATGTGCTATCATGTGCAAAGGGTGGTCTCCCTTTGCTGAGACACAATGATATCAGGGACCACCTTACTGCTTCTCTGTTAACTGAAGTTTGTTCTCAGGTCATTGTTGAACCTGAGCTAAAACCTGTCAGTAATCCCGATGAGTACTCCCTCTGTACCTCAAATACTCACCTCGTCTGGATGTTGCAATAAATGGTTTCTGGGGTGGCCAGTCAGAGAAGAGTTTTGTCGATGTTACAGTCTTCAATCCATATGCCGTTTCTAGCAAGTGCTCCTCACTGTCTGCAGCCTACAGGAAGCATAAGAATATCGAACAGCATGCTTATGGCCAATGCATTCGTGAAGTGGAACATGCTTCATTCTCTCCTCTTGTTTTTTCAGCCACTGGGGGTCTGTCTCATGAATCCACCATCTTCTACAAACATCTGGCTTCTCTATTGTCCACCAATTGGGTTAAAAAAATTACTCTGTTACCCTGAGTTGGCTTCGCTGCTGTCTTTCTTACTCTTTACTGCAATCTTCCATTGCCTGTATTTGTGGTGCTCAGCCATCTTCTGGTCATTTTGACAGAGCTCCACCTCCGATGAATCTGGTTAGGCTCGTTTAATGGACTAATTCAATTATTAATGTTTACGTTTTGTATAATAATTACTTTAGTTCTCTTTTAAAAAATAGTGTCACGTACATTTGTCTACGATGCTGTAAACGTAAACAAGATCGTCATCATTTCTTTAACTAAACCACCTTCATACCCGTATGCATCAGTGACTACAGGGCTAACTAACACTATAAGCAAAATCCACAGCACATTGTAAAGATGGCACAAAAATTCATATAAAGACGAAACCAGAGAAGAGTAGCCCTCAGCCTTCGACTTGCAAATTAAAGACTTCCTGTTCAGTTGAGAGGCAGAAACCTAAGTAAAGGAATGAGAACGATTGGAGATAAATTATAGAAGGACTCACAGATGATGCGGGAAGCAGCAAATTCACTGTCACATATAGAAGAGGGTTCAGGTAAGCCAAGATCATCCCAACGAGCAGGAAGGTAGAACAGCTTACGTATTGAGTCATAAGGAGGTGAACGACCAGTGATAGTGGGGATAAAAACCTGGCTAATTACATAGTCAAATGGCTGAAGATAGGAGGAAATGCCAGGAACAGTACGACAAATGAACAGCCAGCAGCTAGAAAGCCCATGAGTGAAGGCACAATAGGCAGCTTGGGGTTGAGCTTCAGCAATCTTAGACAGTTGCTTTGCTTCTTCAGACCAGACTTGAACCTTCTTAGAGACAGGATTCTGGATGTAGGACATAGTTCCTATTGAAGCACCAAGGTAGGGGTGTCCATCACTAATCACATTCACCCCAGAACCAGCAAACAGTTGTTCAGTATCAGGAAGTAGCTTCGCCTTAGTAATTGGCCAGGTCTTTGAGCATTAATAAAATAGCCAAAAGGACCTACAGTGCAAACGTGTTGCCACCATTGGTACAATCTTCCAAGCACATGCATCATCAGCATACCAAATTTGTTCAACATCCACTGGCAACTGCTTTCAAATTGGGATTGTAACATGCATACTGTTGGGGCTACAGGAACGAAACAGATTTTCGAACTCCCCATGAACAGGTGAATAAGATGATGTATAGTTTTAATCGATTTGAGTCTTCCTTCTCTGAGTAATGGCCTGATAAAAACTTGTGTATTTTTTCTTTGTAGCTTATGAAAAAGATTATTTTTAATTTTGATTTTCTCAATATTATATGCATGCTTGTGCGAACAAGCTGGGTTTTTGCTGAGACAGTCACATATTGGAGCTAATGAATGCTCAATTAGAGTATCTTGATCTAATTTCCACGAAGTATGAATAACAACAGTAAATAACACAATTCCACATTTTCTTGATATGAAACACAGTTTTATGTAATGTGTATTGTGTTCATGCATTTTTGGTGGGCACATTAAACGTTTTAATGAAAATTGTCCAAGTAAGCTTTACTCTAAGGCATATACTTCATGCCAGTTTGAAACATGAATGAAATTGGTTTCTGAATATGATGTGAAAAGCCTTCTTGCAAGCATTGTTAGGCTTGTGCCAATTATTCTGACATAATTTCGAACATAATAGGCTAGCAAAGCATCATACATTACGTCAGCATGATGCTGTAAGTTTAAACACATACATAAACGCATTTATCACACAACAGTTTCATAAAACAAGGCACACACCTACAGCCAGCTTGCTGTGGATGCATGCCTGGTTGAAGGACTGTAAGTAGCTGTGGGCTATGATGCATGCATATATGTGACTGGATTTTGGAAAAACGATCCAAATCGTACATTAGAAGTTTCGAGATAAACGGTTTTAAAGAATTGAAGCCACCATAACTCTCCAAGGATAGCAAGCACGCGTATGAAATTTACACAAAAGATGCATCAATCTTTCAAGGATAGCAAGCACGCGTATGAAATTTACACAAAAGATGCATCAACCTTTCAAGCCACTTCCAGTACTTGTAGCTGCTTGTACAGTTTCCCGCCCAATAAGATAGAAAATCTGAGCAGTTGGACGAGCGAAGTAGTATCACGAGTGCTCACAAAGGGGTGGAGGCTGGGGGGTGGCGGGGAGGGCAAGAGATAGACCTCAAAATGGAGATAGACCTCAAAATGGAGATAGACCTCAAAATGGAGGCAGACCACGATTGGAGTCCAGACACGAGATTACAGGGCTGTGCTGGCTCCTTAGTAGAGGTGTGCGATTATCTAGATATATTCAATTATCGAGATATCATAAGACTTATCGAGATAAGAATGATAGGTTTATTAATCTAGATAATAGTAAACTTCCGTAAATTATTTTTATACCTGATGGTATATAGGCACCTTCCTGGGGGCTCCAACTCTCCTACCACTTGGAAACAGTGTTAAGATTAACATTTTTCACCTTTTATAGTCTTCAAATTGTGATTTGCTCATTTTTCTGGTTACAATGTTGGCAGTTTACTAAAATAAATAATTGTTTCAGTTATCGAGATATGTTAGATAATCGAGATAAGTTCAAAGAAGTTGAGATATGTCTAAATTAGTCATCGCACACCTCTACTCCTTAGTGGCTGATATGTAGCAAAATCAACAGAGAACATGTCTGGCCAACATTTTTATTTATTTATTTAGGCTTTATGGTGTAAAAAAAAACAACACCAAAGGTCTGTTGGTAGCAACCAACAGCCATAAAATACGTACAATTAATACTAACTACTTAAGTAATTACATAGTTACATGGTTAAGATTATAAGTGATTAAAATTGGTAGTTGGAGGTTTAGTTTGATGACTTCTGGAGCATGGACATAAGTAATGTAGAGTGCAGTTATTGTTTTCATCAAAGTTAGTCAGGAAATGGTCCCACAGATTATAAGGCTGTCCACCAGTAAACCACTGATTCTTGCCAAGCCAGGTCCTTCACAAGGCCTGAAACCGCCATTTGAGCACTCCACACCACCCAGAAAAGATGTGTGTAAAAACCAGCCTCGTGTAGTTTGAGTAGTGCTGAGGGTCAAAACTTGTAGTACGATAGTGTAGCTATCCACTGGTGGTGTTAGTTTGATTTTGCCTGATGTGCGATTTGGATCGGTTCTGTAAAATCTGGTCACATATGAAGGTATAGTATAGTTGTACAATATTAGTGGTGACATGTTAACGTCTTTGTTGGCTCAAGCTAGCAAATTTACAAATTAATGTTGGAAGAAATGGGCAGTATTCATTATTGAACCAATAGGATTTTATTGCATAAGGGAATATTTGTAGTTATCATCATTACTAATTTACTAAAATACATCTAAAGACATGTGCCACAAGGCATATAGTTATACAATGGGCATGAGTGCTTTGCCCGATAATATACACACAGGAAAACTGCTGGCTTACTTTACAAGTGTTATTTATATTGGGCTGTGTGAATTTCAATAGAAATGATGCAAGAATATGACAAGCACTACTGTAGTGAGGATGTAATGATGTAAGCATATGAAAAATTGATTGTGGGTTTAAACAGTGAGCAAGTAATCATAGGATACCAAACTGCGATGATGTCTTAAGTGTAGCTAAGTACTCACTATATTTTTTGTGAACAAATTATAGCCATGAATAAATTGTAGTCGTGCATGAACGCTAATAGCTTAATGTATTAAGCATGCATTATGCAACATCGAGCCAGGTGTCTAGGATTTATCAAAACAGTATTATAGAACTAACCTGTTAACTTTCTTAGCTTCATTTCAGTCCAAGGACTCCCTCTATATACTTTCACAACACTACTTAAACTTAATCCCACAATCAATCCCAACAAGTGTGGGTATGTTATAGCAGAGAGATATCATATATAGCACATCAAAGAAAAAAAAATCTGGAATAAGGCTGTGCAAAGTTACTGGTCCTACCAATTCCCCAAAATTGACTAGGTCAGCTGTTTTTTTTTTTTGCAACTCTTTGATGTGGCAGTGGTACACTACATTTGACATAGCAGTGAATAAATTATAGAGAAAAACAAAGTTAATGTATAAAGTTAGTGCATCTTTATAAAGAGAAAAGTGTTTACAAGACATGAATAACTTTCAACAGACATAAAAAATAATACTATAAATTATTGTATGGTGATTGTGCAATTCATTCTGTGAAAACAAAAATGACCAGGAAGGGAACCAGAAACATATAATTAACTTTTCGTGGTCTAATATATATGTATATCTACATACCTCTGACAGCTGTAGTTATTACAAACTTTGCAATCTCAAGCAGTCTTTCATTTTGAAGTCTTTTACATACAGTAAAACTAACATTGAGATGTACTGATGAAATGATTTGTCTACATCGAACTTGAAAACGAGGTGGATAAGCATAAATTTTCTCAAGATCTGCCAATACACTTGCAGGATGCTCCCAATAACTGAAATTCTTGAACACAATCTATAAAGATGTAGATATATGAGATGCTGTAAATTACGAAAGTTTGACGAGACTTAAGTTTGGAAAATCAGCATACAAATTAGTTTGGCAGACAAAAGTTTGGCGAATTTACCATGTAGCTAATATGGAACTATATACTGAATAGCTGAATGGTGAACCAAATATGCCAAACTTTAGTCACTCCAAACTTTCGTCATTTACAGCTAGTACATACATTTATCATTTTTACAGCAGCCAAAGCATGTAAGGGTTTCTATTTCTAATACAGTGCATCAATTACCTCAAGTTTCCCATACTTATCTATGTGCCAACCATTGTAGAAAAGGGAATCCTCGGAAATGCATAAGACCTCTTTTTGAGAATAGCAAAATTGAACAGCATGTTGAAGGTTTCCATTTTTCCCATTGTACTGCAGCTTGATTGTCTGTATGGAATACAACATAACATGCATCAACTTATTAGATTACAACATATTCATATACTTCCATTCCAGTGAAGTAGTAGAGGAAAATGGGGAGAAATGGTAATAAAATCCTAGCAGTGGAGTTTAAATCCCAGAAGCTTATTGACTTCAAAATTTAATACATCATTTACCCTCCACTGACACATTCTTTTTGCAATTACTGTCCCTATAAGAAAGCTACAGTAAGCCAGTTTAAAAATTCACAAGTCATGCATCTATTTCAAAGATAGTTATAACACCTTGACCTGGGCTTTTTCTCAATGTTTTGACTGATAATTAATATGCACAAACATTGAAGACAGATATGACAAATACACTATAAGTATATATGTACATGCCTTCATGCAATCAGAGTTTGCTGGACAAAAAGCAACTTCACCAAAATGCACTTCATTAATATCATAGGTATAAAACATTGCCACAAAATGCTCAGAAATTTGCTGCACTTTCTTTCTTAAACAAATAGAACAAAAATGATCAGTAGCAAACGCACAATAACCAATCTCATAGTCAAAACAATAGGAATCTCTTGGTACTTCTTTCATCACTTGTTTCCCATCACTTGTTAACTCCAAGTCACGTACACATGCTTGCATTACACATACATTATTTATGTCTTCCAAATTGCTGAACTTGGCATAATGACTCATAATTAAATATACAGGAATCTTGAAATCGTAGTGAGCACTGACCCAATAGAAACTACTAATCGGGCTATAATCATCCGGTAGTTTGTAAGGACCAAGTTGGCTTGCAGTTGCCTGTATTTCCACACAGTCTCCAAAAGACACAGCATTAGGAGGAACAACAATAGCAAAATCATGATTTTGGTTGTAGAATGTACCTCCATTGTAGTCAACATAATAAGATATGATGTCATCTTTAGACAAGGGACACTCCTCAGTTACTTTAATATAGCCAACTGGAATATCAACTCTGGAAATCGTATCTTCAGAAGCAATATCATTTATCAGTAAATATCGTGAGATGTAGAGTTTATGAAGCACAAATCTGTTGATGCTTCCTTGAGATTTTTGAGGAGGAGGAGATAAGTAATCATCGATGAATCGTGGCCTGATATTTCTGCCACAAACATTAAGGTAAGTGAGTAAAAAACTGGTTGATAATATAACATCCACTAAAAATTCAGTCTCAGTTGAAAAATTAACAGAACTTTGATGCATATTTAAAATTTGTAGATTAGGATGACACCTTAAGCCTTTGGCAATATTTAGTAGACTAGTGAAAGACAGTAAATTCTGAGATATGTTCAACTCTTGCAATGTGTTACACTTAGATAGAACAGTAGTTAAATTGTCTACACCATCAGACGACACCAAATTCTTGCTAAAATCTAATATTTTTATGGCATTCATTTTTGCTAAAGCACTTGCAATGTGCACTATGCTGGCTGTAGAAAGCTTATTACAAGAAATAATCAGTTCTTGCAATAAATCATTATTATCAATAACAGCTATTATGCTGTCTGTAAATCCATCATCAATTATGTTTCTATGCATTCTAAGAAATTTAATTTTGCTAAATTTTTTCAATGACTTTACAATTTTGATTGCTTTTGAAGCAGTCAAATTAGTGTTACTAATATCAAGTCCTGCAATAGACTGGACTGTAAGTAAGAATGTTGTTAATTCCTCTGCTTCTTGATCAGTAATATCACAATCATTGATTTCTAAGCAATTATACAATGCAAGCTGCCTAGATGCTAACTCAACAATACTGGCTTCTGATTTACAACTGCCATGATCTGCAATAGAAACATTACTACTGTAAATGCATACCTGTGCACATACGTACGTATTGTTCAGGTAAAGCTATATACATGCAAATGTATACATACATATGTATGTATGTATGTATGTATGTATGTATGTATGTATGTATGTATGTATGTATGTATGTATGTATGTATGCATGCATGTATGTATGTATGTATGTATGTATGTTATTGTATGTATGTACATAATGATGTACATATGTATGTCAACAACAGGAACTTTATGCATGTCTAAAATAAAAACTAACTTACATATGTATTTACGCTCCAATTTCTTGTACTCGGATAAAGTACTATCATGTTGTTGTTGTAATGCTTCATTCTGCAACCTCAATCTTGCTAGAACACCTGCAATACATGTGTCATAAAATCCACATAGTTAGAATTATCATGAACCAAATGTACAAAGCACATGATACAGTTCAGTGCAAAGGTTAAGATTATCCATGCACAAAAACGGTGAAATGACACTGTTTAAGTCTGCAATCACACACAGAACCTATTGGAACTATATAAACTCAGTTTATACATGTACAGTGGTCCCTCCATTATGTGAACTCATTGAGCCCTGAGATAATCAGATCATAGAAGCCTATTCATAGTCTGTTTAATTACTCTAATACAACGTACACCTACAAAATTTACTCAATTTCGAAATAGTTAAATATTTAAGGACAATTTGTTCATAAGTAATTATTGTATGTGTGTGTTTATAGCTACAGTATGTATGTTGTGTGGACATAGCTAAAGAACAGTTTTGGCTGATGCTGCTGCCCTGTTAAAAAATAACAATTAGCTAAATTATTAAAATACTCTAATAGAACAGTCATTTCCACAGTTCGGATAATCAATAGCCGGATAATAGAGGGACTACTGTAAACGGGTAGAAAAATTATAGGGTAAGACAAGTGTCATACCGTGACTAAACACAACCAAGAAGCACATTACGAATACGTAAGGTGACCATTCAAGTAAAGTACACTGTACATAAGAGTGATTCTATATTCTATAACACCGTAACTGTACATAATGGAGTTGCCTAGTTAAATCCCATGGCTACTATTAGCAGCTACTATTCACAGGACATGTAAATGAAGTGTGGCGACCACTTAGTATATCAAAGCTTTTTGCTATAATTACATACCTGTATGTAAGGCACCTACTTATGTGCGCACATATGCACTTATGTACATACAGTACTGCTCATACATAATGTCGTCTTGCGAGAGTGTGAGCAAATAAAAAACTTGCTAATTAAAGGGCGTGGCACCTGTTTCACTCACAAGCATTCATCCTGTTTAGTTTGGGATGAAAACGCACGAGTGAAATTAGCAAGTTTTTAATCGCTCGCACTCTTGTGAGACGACGTTGCGTTTGAGTGGTACTGTATGATTGTACAAACATTTTACTGTGAACTGATCAGGAGCAGCATATGAAAAGTAAGGTTTCAAACATTTATAGAATAGATTTCCTCTCTTGTTCTTACATATGCACATTGCTGTAGGACTCTTTCCCCTGCTAGGTATACAGTTAATAAGTTTATCACATCCTAGAACAATTTTTGTACACTGCTGTATGAATTTACCTATGTAGCAGTGGTATTAATTGAAGGTGGCAAATATGTTAGAAGCAGTGTAGTCACTAATCAAATGTGGAGACTATTTGAGGTGTAGCATTTAATCAAGTGAATACATATGCATAATTATGGTCTTCCCTAAAGAGCAGTAGAGCAGCACAGCACCACTCTATTTTGCTCAAAGTTCCTTTGACGCGATAAAAGGAATGTGTAAAATTAAGAAAATGACTTTGATGTTGGTAGCAAATTAACATTTTTATTGTTGTGCTTTATTTTGCTAGGGAGAACTCCGGTTGTGTGTCTCACATACCTTCTGTCTCAGTCCAGTGTCGTTTTATCATCAACTTGTCATCTACCAATTCATTACATGACTGTTAACATGTAACTTTGTCTCATACATGTGTATGCTCACTACCCCCCCCCCCCCCCCCCACACACACACACACACTCAGAGACAGACAGACAGACACAAGTACACTGCTTTGTGGATGAGATATACTGTATTTCAAAAGAAGTGTAAGGAAAAGACAGAGTACATATCAAATATGAGCCCATATAAAGTCCACAGAGCTAATTGTCCTCTATGACCACATTTTAACAATATTAATTTCAAAGAACCTTAGTGAGTTTTGATAGAAGCCCTTTTCACCCTTTGACCACTGCTTCTTTATAAAATGAATACTGGTAAAAAGTGGTCATACAGGACAATTAGCACTGTGGACTTTATGGGCTCATTAATGATGGACTAATAGTGAGGTAAGGGAGTTTGTAAAACGTGGAATAATGGAATTGTGGAATAATGAAAACTAATCTTTTGCAGATTGTACAAATAATTATATGCTCTATAGTAATTTTATTTACACCTTGCAACAGCTCTGCGTGGCGTGCGAGCTTTAAATGGGGCGAGCACACAAACAATCATCCTACCTTCTACCTTTCCTAAACTTACTTATCTAAGGTAAATGAGTTTAGCGAAAGTAGATCTTTCTATGTTGATTGGTTGTGTGCTCGTCCCATTTAATGCTCGCCCAGCTGCTGTTTATCCATTGCCGTGGCGTGCCATGCAGAGTTGTTACAAGGTAAATAAAGTATAATTACTATAGAGAATCTAACTATTTGTACAATCTGCAAAAGATAAGTTTTGCTTATTCAGTAATTCCGTATTCTGCATTTTACAAACTCTCGTGAATACTCTCTTCTCCATTATTTACTCTTGGTAGCACTACACACATAAACACATAACGTATGCGTGCTCGTACCAATTTATTGTTGCACACATTTGCTGTACAAGGCTATGAAGCATACCTTCCAAGTGATGTGCTTTTTCTTGCTCTATACGTAACTGGTCTTTAGCTTGTTGAAGTTGTCCTATACAAAATGGATACAAAATACACACACACGCACACACCATATATGTGACCATCTCCCAACTTGTTCGCACAATCACGCAGAAAAACAAAACTTAAAACAAATTCATAAAATTCCACACGCTAAAAAGAAAATATACGCAAGTTTTTAGTGGACCACACTCAGAGAAGGAAGACTCAAATTTATTAAACTATATACCATCTTATTCTCCTGCTGATGGAAACTTCAAAAATCTTTGTTTTGTTTCTGTAGTCCCAATCTTGTCACATGTGTTTGTTTACAATGTGGTAAACAAGATCGTCATTTAACTGAACAGCCTACATGCCCATAAGTGTAAGAGACTACAGGGCCAACACTATACCTGGTTGATATGCTAATCCATGGTGAACATTATTGAGCCAAATTCCAATGTTGTAGACTAATGCAAGTGGAAATTACGGCTGCAAATGTAAGCACCTGCAGTGCATTTTCAGTATGGTCACTTTACAAATCGATTTTCTTGCTCTTCCAACTGCCTAGCGTTATAATTCCAAAGTTCCAAAACTACTCACCACAAAAGGCTGAAACTTTGGTGATCCATTCCTTGGACACTGCAGATAATGCTGAGAAATAGAAATAATTCAGAAGTCGTGCAAACAAGTCCAGTTATGGTCACATGTGTTAATGCATACATGTATACCTGTTATATACAGAGTATACTGTGGCATTTGTTACAATATGGTTTTTACATGCCTCAATAATGAGGTGGCCATCGATGATTTGTGTTCTTCAGTATGAGCACTATCTCTGAAATCCAAGTCTCTGTGTGTGTATGTGCATGCATGCATGTGTGTGTGTGTGTGTGTGTGTGCGCGTGTGTGTGTGTGTGCGTGCGTGTGTGTGTGTATGTGCATGCATGCATGTGTGTGTGTGTGTGTGTGTGTGTGCGTGCATGTGTGTGTGTGTGCGCGTGTGTATGTGTGTGAGCATGTAGAGTACATATACAGAGAGTGTACATATATGTAGATACATACAACACAGAACAAACCTACTAATTCATCCTGTTGACCTTTAATTTGTTCTAATTCTGTCTCCTGTCGCTGACATTCTGCTTCCTGTCGCTGACAAGTATCTAAGACACAAGTCACATGCATGTGACTAGCTGAGCAAATTTTCTAAAAGTACATGGTGTGCTGTGCCTTTCAAAATTGATATTTTATGATTCACGGCACAAAACGGTATAGAATTTAGCAACTGGTGTTGCAGGATGTTTAGCATAATGGTAAGATACAAGTGCATAGGTCAAGAAGAAGATCAATTTTCAGTAGTCTTTGTTCCTTATAGTTATAGTGATGGATGTTCTATTAGAGTATTTTGACTCCCAGTAGTAGTGGTAATATAATTTTGACCCCTCTCTTGTTGAAAGAGATTAGCCCTTCCCTTCTTATTTTCCATCTTTTCGTTGTCCATGCAACTGTACCTGTACTTTAGCTTTCTAGTTAGCACATACTAGTACCTAAAATTTAAAGGGGGGTGCTTCAGCAGTTACTATTCAGTACCCCCTAAATCCACCCTTGTCTATTAATAACTTAAACTGACATTGCTATATGAAACTCTGATTTAACCATTGCCAGATTGTTACCTACATTCTCTAATATAGTAGCAGCCACCCTCACATATGTGTAGTATTCTGTACGTTAGTATTCCATGTTATAAGTCACAGAAGTTGCAGCGTATACACACATGATAGATGTCAGTGGCAAAGCTCACCTTTTAAGCTTGCTAGTTCCCTTTTAAGTTTGGTCTGGTCCTCTTCCAATAGACTAGTAGTTACCTTAAGCTCCCTCAGCTCTTTAGCTTCTTTCTGGTAGTCAACTACATACATCAAAACAGTTGTCCACGGAAATTGAACATTTACTTCTTTACTACGTATGTATGTAAGTATGTAAACACATACCCTACATGTGTGAACCTTCTACCATATAGTCGGAAATTTTCAAGGGACAAAACTTTTGCGAATTTCATGAGTAATGATAGCTTCGTGAAAATATAATCGTGAAGTGTTTCAGGTTTATACACATACTGTACATGTAGCTACAGTATTGCCTTACCAAATCTGTTTTCTAGACTTTTGTGAATTAAAAAATGCGAAAATCATATTTTACAGTTTTGCGAAAGTTTCATCCTTCAAAAATTTCCCGTATAAGACAGACACTGAGAATTTTGGCTTACTGAGCAAGAATTTTCCTCTTTTAAAGTCTGTGGTTAGGACCAAAACCTTTTGCCCAAATTCCTGTTGATACAGAGATATGCAGTACAGTACATTATTGCTACAAGTACTGTAAAAGGAAAAATTAAGAATTTTAATTTTAAGCATCTTCTTGACTGTTTTATAGTGTTTTCTCACGTAAAGAAAGCCTTGAGGCTGTCCTTCATTTTTGTTTACATAAGTATGGTTATGTCTCCCTTTCAACTCGAAGGATACACTATCTATGGTAGCCTAAGAGGCCTTGAAGTTGTTAAACGTCTATAAACGAAAAGGAAGACTGTTCACGAAGAGTCGCCATACCCATATTTCAGACCACCACCACAGAACAAAGTTTATGTGTGTGGAAGTTTATATCTAGCTTTAATTCTTATATCCTAGCTGCTTTTTACCACTTAACAATTTTGCTCAGTCACACGTGAGTGCGTACGGAAAAACATAGATAGGTACACACACATGCACGCACACACGTACGCATGAACACAAGCACACACTTTTACAAAAACAATTTCACTAAACCAGGCGTGCACCTGGTTTAAAAAGTACTGAAACAAAGGAGCACCTGCAGATATACTAGTGAACATTTAATCCCTAATTCAGTCATGGCTACTTGTTTGTTTATAACACTATTATGACTGGTGAATTGCATCAAAGAAAAGGATGGCACCAAAATTAATGTTTTTGCCTGAACACACATCCCAGTTTTCAATTACTGGCTCGAAAGTGAAGTGGTCATTATGCTCTACTTTCAACTATGATCAGCCTGTTACACAGTGCTACAAATGAATAAAAGTATTAGAAATGTCTCTGCAATCAATCTGGAAAATGCGGATGATTCCCATTTACAAATGTGAAGCCATACATCTTGCTACTGCAAATTGACACCTTGGCAGATAGAAATGGGACACAAAGGAGGACAAAGGTAAGTCCACAATGCGTGCACTGTACATACTGCGGTATACCAAAAGGCACATCTCATGACGAGGCAGCATCAAACAGTGACAAAATAAAGCCTGTAGCCCTAGCTGTTATTGAGTTACACTTGTCTGAAGGAATCAAGCAAGCAAGCAGGCAGGCAGGCAGGCAGGTAGTTAGCCAGTAGAAAATATTTTTAACAATCTATCGGAAGCATTTAGGGTTGTACTGAAGGAACTTTTGGGCTTGGTTATACCTACAGTAACCAATTCGCCTGGATGGTATTGTGAAGCTGGTTTTTGAGTGATATTTGGCCAGAAACACCCAAACCTCCATGATCCCTAATATACAGTATTATCGTACTGTATGATACAAAAGTTGAAGTAGACGTTTCTAAAGGCCTCAGTATTTTCTATCAGGAAATGAATGTCATTGCAATATTTACTTTCAGCTCAGTTCTATTCTAACAGAATCTGTACATTCATTCACAATATTTATGCAGATAAATGCGTAAAACTTTACAGGTGTACCTTCCAAGGAACGTGCTCTATCTTGTTCACGATGTAGCTTGTCTTGGGTCAGCTGAAGTTGTGCTGAATAGAAATTAATAGTACATTGAACAACAACTAAAGTGAGTGCCTTTTGAAATATAGTAAATGTATGTGCACACGTGTACATTTTACAGGTGTACCTTCCAGTTTCTTTGCTCTTTCTTGTTCAAGATCTAGCTTCAGCTGAAGTTGTTCTGAAATATAAAACTAATTGTAAACAGAACAAAAACTCAAATAACTGCCCCCCAATATAATGTATGGAGTTTTACATACGTAGCACAGTATCAAATCTACATGTAAACAAAATATATATTGAAGAACAGAGTATGTACGTAAAAACACAGAAACACTGCCATAATAGTGCTTAAACTTTACACTAGACTTATGTTGCTAGCAACTGCCTAATTTATGTAATTTCGTTTTAACATACTGGTTTACTTTCTAGTTCCAATTCTACATATTTACCTAAAGTTTTTCATGCGACATTAAGGGACTATAGCAATTGTTCAAATGTACAAATTTTAATAGACTGGGGAGGTTGGTCATTCATCTTGTGATTGTATGTAGTTCAACACTTGACACCTCAGATCATTGCCAAATATTTGAAGAATGAATTACGTAGCCATGCCTAGCTCTATCCAAACATATTATTGAGATATAGCTGAAACTTTAACAACCCATTGGTTTTCCCTAGATAACAAAAGTCATAAAGTGAAGTTTGAGAAAAATGCAAACTACAGTAGCACTCAAACGCAATGTCATCTCGTGAGAGTGCAAGCAATTAAAATACTTGCTAATTAAAGGCGTGATACACATTTAGCTCGTGAGTATTCATCCAAACAAAACGGGATGAATACTCGTGAGCAAAATGGGTGCCACACCCATTAATTAGTGAGTTTCTTAATCGATCGTACTCTATTGAGATGACATTGCATTTGAGTGGTACCGTTCAGCAAGTTACATATATGTGTATCAGATCAGAGCCATTACAAAGTTTCTCTTGCAAATGAACAAACCTTCATTAGCACCTGGTGCCATGCTACGTACACTGCCATAAATCAAATGTGATAAGATGATACATCGCCAACCTCCTGTCATTTCTCTCCATAGTACACTCTAGTCATTTAAAAGTATTGTAAACCATAAGTACACGTATTTGTCTCATACGCATATAGGATATCCCATTTGCGCATACAACCAGAATAAACAACGGTGAAGCTTCATTGGGTCTACTTCTGTGTGGTAGCATCCCAGTAGCTGAATCAGAAGACTTTTAAAAAGGGCTGGAATATGACAATTGTGTAGCTAGCTACAGTACTAATCTAGTACATGTATGTAGCACCTACTAGTACATACTTTGTAGCAATTAACCATTAAGAGGTTTCACTGTTGTCCAGGCCATTAGAAATACAACTGAGGCCTTAGAAGTAGTTAGTGTAATAGCTTTCATAATGAAGACAACAATTGTTATTTTTAGAGGCACTTATTTCATATGATAGCAGTTTCAAGTGATTTTGTATTAGAGAGCAAAAAATGAGTGCTTTGTCAATAAGTCGTACAAGAAACCTGCTCAACAGGTCATCAAGTACATAAGGTTCCCTTTCCTATGCTCAGTTTACAAGAGGGATCAGGTGACGTAGATATTTGTTCCCCCATGTACTTAAATATGAGCACCCCGTACATGTTGCATCGCAGAGAACTTCTACCAGCAGCACTAAATTTCAATGGTCGTGCGAGTAAGTTGGACCTGTTCTTGACACTGATCACAGTGCTGTTTTAAGGAACTGAAGTATGCCTATTCACTTTCCCCATGAAAGTTTCTGAAAGACAAAGAAGAAACACTGTGACAAGAAGACAAAGTTAAGGTTTGAGACTTAATGCTGTTACAGCAACCGATGCTGCTATATAGAGGTCAAAGAAGACAAGACATTGAATGTGTTGAGACATGCAGTGACTCCTTAATATGGCCAAAAATTAGCAAATAGCCAAAACAAGACTGGCCAATCTGGAAAGTTTCGAAAAGGCAGACTATTAGTACACCAAAATCCCAAGCCCAAACCCAAATTAGCGGTAGAGTGAGAGCTGATGATGCACGGTCAACACTCAGAGCCAGCTCAGTTTAACATGACAAAATCAGGCCGTACATGATAGTGAAGAGATTCAATTGACCAACAAGATTGATACAGCTAGCATGGTTTCATTTAAGGATTGGGGGCACTCGTTTTACCTGGATAAATCTTTGCCCCCCCCCCCCCCCCCCCCCCTTCTTAAATTTAAGTAATAGTTTAAATGAAAGTACCTCAGAATGTGTCAGAAGCCACCAGGCAGAATCCAAAATACAAAAATTTCCTGGGGGTACCTGAGAGGACTTCTAAGACACAGACATACCCACAGGCCACCTGGATGCCATGTATATAAAAATAAGCAGACGGATCTTTGAACTATTGCCCCCTCCACCTTGAGTCATTTCCTAGATGAACAGGACTTAGAAAAAGATAGCCACCAAGGGCTTTATGCAGTATTTCTAAATAATTTCAATTAATAATTACTAGCTCCCAATGTGGTTGGCCAAGTGGCACGCAAGCATATGATTGGAAACAAGAAATTAACAAATGTTGGCCTAAATCCACTCTTCTGTCCCATATGTGTATGAAATGGGTGGTCTGCCCCATACACATATGGTCCATAACACACAAGTACAGTTTGTATTTAGAAACATACCATACAGCTCTTTAGTGAGTGCTGTTTCACCATCTACAATAGAGAAAAAGTACTGCATGTAATACATACCTTGTAAATTGTAGATATTCATAACACAATGTTAACATTGATGGACATGCTTGCAGTAATTAATGGATTAGTGTTAGGTGAGTAGCAATCTACCCCACCCCCTCTAAAACAGCAACTCAATCATGTCACGTCTACATATAATTCTTCTAGAGGGACACTGCTAGGCTATCACAGCACGTATATACGTAACACTGTAACACGAGTCCAATGCAAAAAAAGGTGGCTATAAAACGCGCTATACTCAAACACGCCTTACTACAAATCCAAGATCTTACCATCAGTTGCTTGCTCGTGGATTTCACGAGATCGGTTAAAGAAGCTTCGTAGTTTGCTAGTCATATCTCTGAGGGTAAGGTGAAGGTTAATTCTATTTAATGCCAATGTGAGCTTTATTTGGAGTAAGTTACTTATGATTTGTGAGCGCAGGGGTATATTATCTATGATTTGTGGTTCGTGCTTGCAATGTAAGTAACTAACGGACTTTAAAGCCAGTTTTGCTCATCTTGTCTGGGGTAGTATGTATGTTCACTCCTATGGTGTGTGGTGAGTATCTTTATGGGTCGGGCGCGCGAGACTAGTGAGTATCAGCAGTGCTGTCTACCAGTTTGATAATAAATAATAAAGTGAGTAGCTAGTATCTAGTATTATTGTACCAATACTGGAACTCCTTTCCTAGTGGTATTGTGGAGGCTCAATCAACTGATGAACTCAAGAAGTTGTTTGACAACTTGAACCATGACATTATGTTTAGCATAGATTTATTGTAACATAGGATCAGGATTTACAGGCTTTGCCTTTTTTAATTCCTGTTTAATAATAATACAGTACCATAGATAGGGTCCGCAAAACAAATCAATCCCCCTACCATTGTGGAATGCTCATTGTAGTATCCTATTGCTTGATCCACCATGAAACCGGAGGCATGATTGTTGTCTTCACAGAAATATCGTTTTCAGTAAGGTAAATGAGGGTAATTCCGGACACTCTTTAGTAAAATCGCCCTAACACTGCACTCACAACGAGTTAAGACAAACTCTAGGAATCGTTTTAAAACCTATGTCATGGTGCATCTGCAGTACAAATTTCGTTTCGATACAATCAACTGCTGAGGAGTTATGAGCCAAAATTTAACAGCGTGTAAAAATGCAACATGCGCCTAATTCCGGACACTTCGAATAACAAGCAAGTAGCGCCTTCCACAGGTTATAACAATCCTCTTTGAAGTATGGAGACTAAAGTACAACTCATCTGCAGCTTATAAATCAAGTAGAAAGTTCATACCTTTTGGGAGAAAGCAGTAGTGAGTATTTTAAAAAGTTTATGTAATTCGCGAATATTTTCTTTGTATTTCAACCGAGCAGCTGCTGAAAAATCGACTACCACTTCGCCTGTGCTGCATGGATTCTTATGATTTTTAGTATGCAATTAGCCGAGGGTATGACCTTCATATAAGTCTCTGAAAATCGAAAATAGGAGCTTGGGCTGCATGGTTAGATAAACATTTTCAAAGTTTTTGAACAAAACTACCCGTGATTTTGCTACAAATACTTGTCAAACTTCAAGGTGGAATAACGGATTCGCTTCAATTTTGGTTTGTAGATAGGCCATAGGACACTGCATTAGCATGCCAAATTATAGGCCCAAGGATTCTACCATTGTTGAGAACGATCTAAGTGTCCGGAATTAGCCGCTGTCCGGAATTACCCGCACTTACCTTATCTCGCAAGATGCAAAATTTATTTTTAAAATTTCGTGCTCCACACAAAGGACCGGATGAAACTTGCTACTTAGCCCGGCAAATCGTATCCAGAGTTGTTGTAGTTGAAAAGTACGCACAGAAATAAGTAAATGATCTGCTGGGTGTCTGGCACAGGGTTGTTTTCTTTGAAAAAACAGACAAAGAGATACGAAGTTTCGAATGCAAACTGCCCTACCACCCAGGGTAAGAGAAGCCAACTCTTCCTCATAGTGTTTCGATACGGTTGGGTGCATAGTCTGTCTATGCTGTTAGTTTGGAAAAGATCTGAGACTTCTCACCATCTGGGTGACGAGCGTCAAATTTTTCTGTAGCATCAAATAATCGTGTCGCACTTTCTAGCCATTTCCAGCGCTTCTACAGTCACAACAATCATCAATTATAAACTAAAACTATGGCAAAAGATGTCCCTGAACGTTTGGTAGCAGCGGTTGTCAATTATTATTTCATCCACGGCTTCCACGCCTCGCTCTAAGCTATGCATCCAGGGAGGCAGCAAAATCGTCCAAATTTGACTTCACCCCTCACGCTCCACAACAGCTTCAAGTTTTCACTAGATCACCCTACATCACTATTATACTGCAAAACATCCAAAAAAAAATGAAACAAGCACAAAATCTTTCATTTTTGATTCGAGCTGGGTGCATGGAGCTGCTGGTATACTGCACCATATGAAATCACAGAAACACCAACTACTACTACTACCAAACGTTTGGATCCATCATTTATCATCATTCTAAACAAGATTAAGTGACCAGTGTGTCATCAGAAGTACTGGAAAGCACTTTGGTACCATTGAGAGAATCCCTTGAAATGATGCACGAAAATTTTGACGTTCTTCACCCAGATGGTGAGAAGTCTCAGATCCTTTCCAGACTAACAGCATAGACAGACTATGCATCCAACCTTATCACATCACTATGAGGAAGAGTTGGCTTTTCTTGTCTTGGCTGGTAGGGCAGTTTGAATTCGAAAATTTGTGTTTCGTTTTCTGCTTTTTGAGAGAAAGCAACCCTGTGCCGGGAACCTAGTGAACCATTTGCTTATTACTGTGCGTACTTTTTAACTACATTAACTCTAGACAATACCTAGCTAAGTAGCAAGTTCTATCCTGTTCTTTGTGTGGAGCACGAGATTTTAAAAATAATTTTTGCATCTCACGAAATACTAAAATCGATATTTCTGTGAAGACAACAATCGTGCCTCCGGTTTCATGGTGGATCTAGCAATGGGATACTACAATGAACAACCCACAATGGTAGGGGGATCGTTTTGTAAAAGTTGATTTTTCGGATTGCGGACCCTACCATAGATAATATAGTATAGCTATTATCTATGATTGTATAGGCTCTGCCTTGATTGAATTTTTTTTCAGTTATATGTTGGCTAGGGGTCTTGGTGTTTCTGATCCTTCAATTGTCAGCAGCATTCTTGCCGGCTCTGCATGTGGAAGTAATTGCTCGTCTTGCTACAGCACATCAACTTGGTGACTATGTAGACAAACAGTTTCAGTTACGGTCTAGAATTCACTCTAGGCACTATCAAGAGTAACTTCAGTTTGTCCATCATTTGTTAAGTGAACTTCCTCCTAGCATGTGTTCCTCAGTTGAGAAGGGTGCATCCAATTGGCTGTCTTGTCTTCCATTAACTTGTGCATCATAAAATTCGAGACAAAACTGCTTTTCGTGATGCAATTGCACTTCATTATCATTGGCTATCATCTACCTGCCCTACCTCCTATGCTTGTGGTCACTCTTTTACTTGCATAGAGCATCCTCTGTCTTGTCCAAAGGGTGGGCTTCTTTCTGTGAGACCTAATGAAATATGGGATGTAACTGCCAACCTGTCTGTAACAATGTTATCACTGAACCCCATCTTCAGCCTCTTTCTTGTGAGACCATTCAATACAAAACTACCAACCGTAATGATAATGCAATGCTTGACATAGCAGCCAATGGTTTTTGCACTTTTGGGGGAGGAAGATTGAGGTCATACTTTGACAGAATTTTTAACCCCAGTGCACCCTCAGGTAAACCCCTCCATTCTGCATATCGACATCGTGATAGGGAAAATAGATGTGAATACCAACAATGGGTTCATGAGGGCCGTAGAAAATGCCTCATTTAAATGTACTCCTTGACTTTTCACCTCCACTTGTGGAATAGGTGATGCTGCCACTCAGTTAAGAGATTGGCCCAGCAACCTCTTGAGTGTTAGACATAGTCTTTCTTTTGGAGTATAGTGACGTGATGGGCGAGATGTAAATTAACAAATTGGCAAGTGTGTAAACATTCACTGGAGTGGTCATGGACTCAAGTTTTTGTTTGTTGTCTTTTATAGCCAGACGCAACTCCAACAGTGTTTTAGAAATCAACACCATTCACCATAGACATATAATGACTTGTATTACTCACAAAAATACCCTGAAACCTCAGTGCAGTCCATTCTCAAAAATAATTGCCTACTGTTAGCAATGATACAGGAACTGTGCACTGTTAACAGTGCTAATGCATCTTTCTGTCTTCTCTAGCCTTCTTTTATAAAACAACGATTACTTCTATTGATCATCATTTTATCACTTTAATATATAAGTATGATTTTCACAAAAAAGGATATTGTAATGAAATAGTATAGCATGATTAGTGGCTTAGTACATAGTGCAATCTATGTATGCAGTTGCATCAAATAGCATGACAGTGTTACTAAGACAATTGTTGAGGAGCCAGTATTATAATGTGTATGTAATATAGCATTTGTACCTGCCCTACATGCAAGACTGTGTCCATCCACATTAAATTATGTTTTAGTGCTGAAAACAGAGACCAAGCATTAAATACCATGTAGCATGCATGGTGTTGGTTTCTTATTCCATCCTGAAATTAATGATGCAAAACACCAAAGTTGTTTGTCTGTGGTTTTGACAGGAATGTAGCTCAATTATCCAGTGTGTTTTCCCTACCATGCAGTGCCTTCAATGTGCTGTAAAACAGCATTGGTACCTGCTTTACATGCAGGACAGGACAACTATAATGTGATACAATAATACATACATTGGGAACCAAGCATACTACTGAAATATCAGTGTCCTATAGCATGCATGTTGATAATGCTTTAAAGTACACATGATCCTAATGCTATCTTTTAACTACGTATGGTGAAATAATGAACATGTAGGGTTAGTTAAACTACATGCAATACCTACATGTCAGGTGGTGTACACATAGCACAGTTTCAGTCTCCACATGACGTTTACCTTACTGTCAACAAACAGAACAATTACAATTGTATATGGCCAGCAAACGTTCAGAACGTATACCCTATGCTATGCACTTTCAGTTTTAATGTTGTAGTGACACATACACTTCTTGAAAAGGATTAGTGAAATATTTGAGCAGTTGCACACACAGTTCTTCAGTGTAAACTATGGTATCTGCGTGGTGCCAGTAATATCATTTTTCAGATACACAGTAGTACCTGCCCAATCATCCAAGTTGCTTATTTTCTACAGCATGAAGTATAATGAGGTAGATCTGAACAAAGTGTCATACAGATTAAGTGTGAAAGAAGCTTTTACCTACACACTGGTGGACAAACAGACAGATGGACAAAATAATATGTTGGTAATTTGCCTGCCCTAGCTACCACAAAAGTGCTATAAGGGTCCCTATGATGTAAGGCAGCTTATGTGCCAGTGTTGAAAAACTGTAAACATACGGTTTTATGGATAAAAAAAAATTGTGTGGAACAGATAGAACAAAAGTTGAAGGTCCCGAAAATGAAAAAAAAGCTATGACCTAGGCAGGGATTGACCCAGGTTGGCTATTAATTAAGGGAGGTGTACAAATCACCACAGTTGTTTTGTCAATGGATGTGTTAGCAATTTCTTTTTTCTTAACAGTACCTTTTTTGTGCACACCTTTTTACAACTCAACTTTTAGCTCATAGTATCTTGGCATGCACGAGCGGAACCACGTGCACACATGAACTCGTGATAATAATCTTAGAGTATATAGCTGGATGATGAGTGCTTGATTATCAGCACTGATTGTGTCAATTTGTGCTGAGTTTAGTGAGTAAGCAGCATGACAGACGGACAGATGGCTTTTCAGCTTAGATATACACACACTATGCTCACATGATGTGTATAGTCTGTTTATGTCTGTCTGTACCCTCAATAACCATATCATTATGCACCTCACACCACCTGCCCTACATTTCAGTAGCACCATGGCATTTTGAAATCCTGTGAGTGCAGAGTTGGGGTCACTGTTCTAAAAATGTAGCTCATTACGTAACTAGGAATCAGCTAATTGACTTTCTTTTCTTCCTATTTTTCCCCCCACCAATTAGCCTATTTTTCCAGAAGTTCTGTATTTTGTTTACTGACAACATATCTCTCTCAAAGTCTGTAGAGGACAAATAATAAAGTCCAGCCAATTAACCATGCTGATAGCTGAGTCTGTGGCCATCTACCTTTTTATTCAAATTCAATGAACAAAAGGAAAGGAACTGACCAAATATGCTTGCAATAGAAGCAGCAACTAGCTAGGAAAAAGGATGACATTTTGAAATTCACATCTGTGCTAAAAGATTCTATAATAATTATTATGTTAAACCCACAATCAGTAATGCTATTAGACTGAGCAAGAAAAGCTTTGTCTGCTCAAAATTACCATTGCTTCAACCAAAGAAAAGGCTTAACCCCAGTATCAATATCTTTACATGGCAACCTTAATTCTTTGAAAATCCTAGCTATACCCCAGGTCGTGAATTTCATGTTTAACTGATTATATAGGTAGTGCCTTTACCAGTACCAATTTAAACATGCATATAAACTAAACAACCACACACGTTTTTTGGAAAACCTTCAAAAAACCAGGCATGTACCCACATACAGTCCTTCAGTCTTTGGACAGCTGTGGGTGTACTCAGGGTTTAAATACCTTTAGATCTTCTGCAGGTGTTGGTTTAGTACATAATTATTATTCTATGCATTATTTTGAATACCTTTTCCAGTCACCACACTAACGTGTGCTCATTAGGTTATCACTGGTGGTGCTAAATCTGAACTCATTTGAGATTAAGGGGGCACGCTACTAATTCCTATGGCTTCACATGCAAAATCTTGGTTTTCATTGATCTGTGCTTGCTTTCCATCCTCTTTTGCATCAGTTGTGTTTGTGGTAATTAAAAATCACCATCTCTTGTTAGAAGTACTGACTTTATGACTCAGTTTAGTATTTTAGACCAAAAGAATGAGAATTCTACAAATTTTGGATCTAGTCTCACAGTTTTAACTCTACACTTCTTAAACTTTGTCATCTGCTACCTAAGTATGTTTGTAACAAAACTATGGAAGGAATTTTTTGAAGTATTTTATCAATTGAGCTATTGAACTCTTTAAATTTTCTATGAAAAACAGTTATCTCCTCTTTTGAAGCCATAGTAATTATTCCTAAAAGTCTGTTTCCATACTTTTAAAGATAATGTTACTACAAGCCACTGCAAGAATTTTTGGGGAGTTTCACAATTAGCTGTAGGAGGAGAATCGATTTTAGTGTTAAAATTACAATGTTTTGTAACCACGCCATAATTTGTACATACTTCAGAGGATTTCACTCAGATTTGCACTAAACAGAAGTTCAATGTCTCAACTACAACATGTGTTATTCATCAAGTGGAGAACAGTATCTGTGTTGGTTTTACAGCTTCATATAAAACACATAATTTTATTCACGGAAGCCATAGGACATAGTTACTTGCCCCCTTAAGTCCTTCTGCCCTCTGTATTACAAGATTAATATTCTTGTAGCAGGTATGATTAGCTGCTAAAAGTTTGATACATGAAAATGGGTCACATTAGTGATTTCAGAAACTGGCCTAAGAAATTTAAGATTAAAAATGCCCCTGTAATGGGCTAGGTGATAGTGCTGCTCCCTATCTTTTTTACTTCCATTGAGTTTACCAAGCTGTGAACCCATGCTGCGCCAGATCTAGATTGTAAGGCTGTCAAAGGTATATATGAATAGCTTGTAGTGCCAAGGAAGAACAGTACAATTACACTGGTACTACTACACTCAATTTCATTCATGTACAGACGTCAGTACAATAAATAACTGTAAGTATGTATGTATAAAACATAAGATAGACAGTTCGTAATCAAAATCAATTGACTCTACAATTAAAGGCAAACTGTTCTGAGATGTGTTGCAATTGTTTACTGGAGATGACTAACAATCATAATAAATACTGCTTAATATACATTACTATATGGTACATTAGATTATGTACAGTTCAAATTAGTGCACTTACAGTACAGCGTATGTACTAAGTTACATATTATGATCATTGCATCAATCACAAGCTGTCATTTTCTTCACTACTACTGACAACTGTATTATTAGTGACAACAGTATGATATGTTGCACAAAGCTTACTTACTACTTTGTTAGATGTGAAAAACAAAAGGAACAATAGCATCTGTTCTATAAGTGTCCCTGTCGCAGAAACTGCAAAATTAATGTCTCCTGCAACCTCAAGTAAAGAAAGAATAACAACCAAACCAGTGTTGATACCCATAGGCGGATCTAGGAGGCGCTGTCAGGGGGGGCCAAGGAGGGGCAAGAAGTTTTAGTGTACAAAAGTGTTTATTCCACTAAGAGGAATCAGTTGTAGTACACAAGTTATATTCAGTTGCATAACTTTATTCAGTATGGCTGGATGAATGATAGACATACAGTTTTAAGACTGTAGTTAGAGAAAACACTTTTAAAATAGTTAGTTAGAGACTGTAGTTAGAGAAAACACTTTTAAAAATTAGACCTCCTAGGTTTGAATTGGGAGCAGTTTTGATAACATTTAGCTAATGAAGTGTATGCTTGCAATGCATATAAAGATTAGTTAGCTTATTTGAGATAAAACCTGTTTGATGGTAAAGTGTACTAAATCTAAAATAAGGCGCAGCTAGTATTGTTATAATGACATTAGAATTGTGACTGTTCTATTAGAGTAGTGACTGCTCTATTAGAGTATCTCGATCTTAGCACAAAAATTCAAACTTATTTGCCTCACTTTCTTTGCAATGTACTGAGTATAACTGTAAAGTGCATTTATAACTCATGTCTTCTATTTGCACATTGGCTTTCTATACTTTTGAATACAGTGAGAATGCATGATTCCAGTTTCTGTATCAATATAGTACTGCATGTAAGTCCAAGGGGGGCAAGAGAAGGGCCAAGGGGGGCACAGCACCCCTTGGCCCCCCCTCAGATCCGCCTATGTTGATACCAATAGTGCAGTTTAATGCTATCGATATTTTCACATCTCTAGTTGGTATTGTACAGCATTGTCTTGTTGTTAAATAATAGAGGACAAATCCAGCAATCATCAAACCAATCTCTACAACATTAAACATGGTAAACAGTACAGCTAATAATGCAACAGTTGTAGTCCCTTGATTAGAAGGATCAAAAACAACAGTACATCGTCCATGAGTTGTCTTGTAGCCAATTCTACTACCAAGAGTGTCTACTAGGATGACACTGCCACTACATACAATTGATAATGAAACAATCAAAATAGCATATTTATAGAGAAAAGACATTCTATTTTCTGAACTTTCTGAAGTCTTGTAGCTCTGATACATGAGGTAAGCAAAGTGTATGAGTGTACTCAACTTTGAGGAATCATATACAAAATAGAAAACACCTCCCATGTAAAATGTCACTGCACACACATCACCATTACCCTGATTAATTTGTACGATCAACAATGTATGACTCAGTATAATAGCACTACAAAGTGATCCAATCAATACACCTGGTACTGTCTGAAGTTCTTTGATAAACAGGTGTAGTGTGACATTAGCAGCTGCCACAAGTATGGCAGCAATGATCACAATATTTAATATGATATGTACGGCATCTGAGTATGAGTCAACTGAACTACTTGATGTACAGTTGGTACCATTAGCAGGAGCCACAAACAGGTTAATATTGTTACTAGCAATTATCCAATCTTGAGTATTATTGATAATATTCACATCAGAGTGATTTATCCTGATAGTAAACTCATTCACAAAACAATACTGAGAGGAAGTTAGTAGCACACCAACACTGTTGTTGGACACCATGTCATCATTACCATCCATACAATAAATTAAATCAGGAAATACAGTTAGTAGAATGGACAATATTGCCATGATCATATCTGGAAAATAACAAATAAATAAATAAATAAATACGTAGCTAGATGGAGTACTTTACTAGCTATTGTGATCTTTGTGCATAAGTAGCCACTCATCACTGCAGCACATTGTATCTATAACATTTGATTGTTAGTATACCAGCTAATAACTAATTTGCTGCTACATAAAATTAATGCTGAAAATGAGTAATTCTGTAGCGGCCATTTTTTGGCTAAGTACAGCCAGTGTGGGTGTGTGACAAACAAGTACAGGAAGTAATAAAATGTAATCTTCACACATCCATAACTCTATACAGTTTCCTAAACAATTATCCAAGTTTGTACTCTCAGGATGGGGTACCTTCTATTTGAATTTTAAGCTGAATCTGCTCAGCCATCACTGAGATATGTGCCTTTCAAGTTTACCTTATTTTCTTTGTAATTTTCTTCATCTTCTTTTTGAATCACTTAGAAAATTCTCTATAATTCATGCATGCTTCAGTTTGGGAGTGTTATACACAGTTCAATTTTTCATACAGATCAATATATATATATAATGAGTTATGTACTATTTTTAAAAAATATGTAAAAGAGATTTTTTGTCACGGATGCAGGGTACATCGCTTCAGTGAACAGGTTGAATATAGGTTTGTAGATAGATTAACCATCGTGGGAGTGCCTTTTGGTGGTTTGAAATGAATTGAGATAAATACCATCGAGTTATAACAAAAAGAAACCATCCAATGCATGATGGATTAAATTACAAAACCTATGGCATACATTTTGAACTTCAGTTTGTTTGTCCTTAATAATGCAATAAAATATCGGTCTGACTCACTACAAAAGCTTCAGAACAGTTCCAGTGCTGCAGAGTTGTGTAGAGCACAAAAAATCATAAAATAATATAAATCACACCTGCCATAAAATACTCTAATAGAACAATCACTGACTGCTCTTATCAGTTTCTGAAATATCTTGTGTATCTAAGAAGGTTCAAAAGTACTCCATTTTAGTATGGCCAGCCTGAATGCATGACTCCTACCCTGTATACTAATTTCCATGATCTGTTTAAATATCTACTGTACTTCGCTGTGTGGAGGAGAGTAGAATTTATTGAGTTACTTTGAGTAGCCACACATTTAACCCACTTTCAACCCAGTTTCTGTTCACAAGCAATCATCAGATGATGGTATTCATTGAGTGATAATTGTCTTCTAAGCACTTTACGTATGTATTCACCAAAAACTGCAACTTGCCTTTTACTTCCAAACGCCCTACTGCTTTGTAGGGTTGAACCCAGTTATGGCTTTCAAGGTTCAATCCAGGTTAACCCTTAAACCTGCAGAGAACTTTTCAGAAATGCGTGTTTACACAATATGGGCACGCATGGTGACTCTAGGTGGGGTAACTTAATTCTTACAGTCTACAAATGCACATAGATCAAAAGTGTGTTCACTGGGCTACTTGGAGAAGGTTAAATGAACACTGTAACTACAGTGGCTTACTTGTTATGAAGTGATGAACAGCAACGAGTCGCGACTCCATGTTTCAAAATTCTTGCCATGTGTTTAATTCAATTGTGGGTTTACTCATGTGAGTCATATATGGCCTGATAGAAAACTTCACGACGAATCAAATGGAAGTTGTTACAAGGTGATAGGGGCAACTACCATCGAGGTATCAACCATTTTATAAAGGTATGTAAAGGGTTTACGCATTTCCTTACTGAAAAGTTGTTTTCATGGCTAGTTTTGGCCTCACCATTTAGCGTTAGGGTAAAATCCTAGGTATCATTTTAATCCTTGTTACATCACAAGTAGAATGATGTAAATTGCATAGCCATAGGATAGACACTTTAAAAGTTACAGCGTTTTGTGCAAGGCATGCATATGTATTACAGGTTTTTGCAATTGAATTCGACCTTGCAATTGAATTCGTCCCGTTTGCCATTGAGTTCGTCGCTTTTGCAATTGAATTCGTCCCGTTTGCAATTGAATTCGTCGGTTTTGCAATTGAATCCGTCCCGTTTGCAATTGAATTCGTCGGTTTTGCAATTGAATTCGTCGCTTTTGCAGTTAAATTCGTCGCTTTTGCAGTTAAATTCGTCTGTAACAAGAATGGCAGCTGGAGCAAACACGAAAACATGATGTAGCAGCTGCTACAAGAACTTGTTCAAGTACAACAGTAGTAAACAACTCTTTATAAGGCAATAATTCTTCCTCTACAGCCTCTCCAGCAACATTCCAAACTCTACTATGCCATTCGCGATGGGTGTGGTCACTCGCAAGCAAGCTAATTAACTTGTCAGACAGCTATCAACTTTGTGTACTACCAGTTTCAATTACCTTCTAGTGTCTCAAGTGTAACTCTCCAAGGTATAAATAGTTCATCTCTTAATGAACGGGTTGGTTTCTTGGAGCCGTTTTGTTTATGACGAATTGTAATGCAAACGCGACGAAAACCGACTAATTCAACTGCAAAACCGACGAATTCAATTGCAAACGGGACGAATTCAATTACAATACAGACGAATTCAATTGCAAATGGGATGAATTCAATTGCAAAGGCGACAAATTCAATTGCAAAAACCTGTAAGTTTAAATCCAGTTTTCTGGATTATGCAGGTTTAAGGGTTAAGGAGCTCATATGAATGCATTAACCATGGTTCAACCTGACCATATGAAAAGGATGTATACATATCACAATGCAATGCTTATACTATTGACATGTAGTACACACCTGTTGATTTGTATGAGGACTAAAAGGTACTGGTTGTCGGAAATGTTCATTGTCTGGTTTCCCAGCTGTCGGTCTGCATAATCTCTCATTTTCCTTATTCAGTTCTAGATATAGGGTACATGTAGGTGCATACATATGTAGATACCAATGTAATAGCTTTGTAGCATAAGTTACAGTACTATAAGTCATGATATATAATATATCTGTGTATGGTATAGATATATCCATGACATACATACGTAGGTATGACATAAATAATTAGGTGTTCTTTGTGTGTGTGTGTGTGTGTGTGTGTGTGTGTGTGTGTGTGTGTGTGTGTGTGTGGTGTGTGTGTGTGTGTGTGTGTGTGTGTGTGTGTGTGTGTGTGTGTGTGTGTGTGTGTGTGTGTGTGTGTGTGTGTGTGTGTGTGTGTGTGTGTGTGTGTGTGTGTGTGTGTGTGTGTGTGTGTGTGTGTGTGTGTGTGTGTGTGTGTGTGTGTGTGTGTGTGTGTGTGACCGTGTGTGTGTGTGTGTGTGTGTGTGTGTGTGTGTGTGTGGTGTGTGTGTGTGTGTGTGTGTGTGTGTGTGTGTGTGTGTGTGTGTGTGTGTGTGTGTGTGTGTGTGTGTATGTCTGTATGTATGTATGTATGTATGTATGTATGTATTATGTAATAGTTGTATCATGTACCCGAGTGATTTGCCTGATATGTACACCCACGTTCTCAGGCCATTAGGTCCGAGAGCGTGGGTGTACAAATCAGGCAAATCATGAGGGTACGTGATACAACTGATACGTACCATGTAGGCTAATAGCCTACTGTGGTGGGCGACTAATCACCAAAGCCAATACGAGGCAACCCGCTGGATTTATTATATAGACAGTCTTGTAAAATTCGATTATGGATCAGCAGCAAGTAACGTTGCAGTTACGTTTGTTAACATAAACGGGCAAATCCTATGAATATCACGGAAACACTCAATTTTGCGATTTAACAAGTGTTTCAAAGTTGCTACATCGTTTAATCACTGTTTACAATGTTTTCTAAACATCCAGAGGGGTAAGCTTCGCTGTAGAGTGGTTACCTCGTGATATACGAAAAGTGAGCATGGTACGTAATCAAACATGCGGATGTGCGATTGTAAATTAACCATGACACTAGTTCTCACCTTAAACTTCCGTTTGTCAACTCATAGGGTGGTAAGGGTGTCGAATCGCCTCCGTCTGAGTGCTGTAGAATGCAAAATCGGGTTCATGGTTTTCATCACGTGAGCAATAATAAACTCCCACAATCGAATACTGCCAGGATTCTTATAAAAACAAACAACATTACCTCATCAGATATCAAGGCCATGGTATATTTAAGTTAAACCATGGCCAGCCAGGGTTTATGAGATATGTACCCTGAAATTCTCCTTTGAAGTTAGGTGGTTTCATGGTACATGTATGTATGTATGTTGATGTCAACAATAGTAAGGTAAAAGAACTTTGTGCAGGTCTAAAATAAAAACTAACTTACGTATGTATTTACGCTCCAATTTGTTGTACTCGGACAAAGCACTATCACATTGTTGTTGTAATGCTTCATTCTGCAACCTCAAATTTGCTGCCACACCTGCAATACATATATATCAGGAAGTTTCATTAAACCCATATAGTTGGGATTAGCAATGTGAATGTACAAAGCATGTGATACAAGGGTAAGATTAGCCATGCTCAAAAATGGTGAAATGACACTGTTCAAGTCTGTAATCATGCACTTAAATCTAGTGTTGTACTGATATGCATTTTTTCGCATTTACCGATACCGATTATTTGCCTATTCCTGTAACCGATATGCCGATATTTACCGATATTCTTTAATTCTTCAGAACAGAGGAGGAGGAGCCTAAAGTTTATGTGCATTTGTAATGATAATGTAATCAATGTAATTAATTGCGTGGGTGTCCGACTTTTACAATGTTTTCTACAGTTTTGCTACTATCTCCTTTCATGGAAAAGGAAGCCAAGTAGTTATAAAACATCTAAGCCAGCTTTTCAAACAGTGTTTTTAGTGGGACTACAGACCCTTTGTGAAGAGTGATCAACTAATTGCGTGGGCGGCCGATAAATATACACAGCCTACTATAGCCTTGCAACCATACTTGCGCAAACAAACAAGCCAAAACAGTTACAAACCAGTTACAGCAAACCACTTATGCTATATTCACCACCTCATTTCTGCTTCGTAGCCGATATCGATACTTGTAAAATTAGCTAATATCGGCTGCTACCGATAATTCAACCGATTATCGGTGCAACACTACTTAAATCCACAGAACCTATTTTAACTACTAATTCAAATACTCTAATAGAACATACACCTTACAGGCATAACAACATTAAGCTATTTTAGGGACATATTGTAATTTGTACATAAGTAATTATTGTATAAGTGTGTTTATAGTATGTTGTGTGCAGGGCATAGCTGAAGAGCAGCTGCCTCTCTGTTAAAATGCAAAGTAAAATTTTAAAAACTTCATCAAAATACTCCAATAGAATAGTTATTTCCATAGTTCAGAGAAGATAATCGGCAGCTATTGTATGAGCCGCGGCCATTAACCAGTCAAATACGGTATACACTACTGTATGAATTTAAATAATATGTAGCAGTGGTATTAATTGAAGGTAGCAACTATGTTGTAGCCACCAATCAAATATGGAGTCCATATGAGGCGTAGCATTTAATCAAGTGAATATGTATGTATAGTTGTGTGTGTCTCACATACCTTCTGTCTCAGTCCAGTTTCGTTTTATCATCAACTTGTCATCTAAAACATGTATGTATATAAGTAAGCACATGACTGTTAACATGTATGTATCTTTGTCTCTTGCATATGTACGCTTGTACACTTACTACACATGTATACACACAACACACACTGCTTTGCAGAATAAGAGAGAGAGAGACATTTCAGAACAGGCTGTATGGAAAAGACAGAGTACAGTGCGCTACCTACATCAACACATTCTGTACATTTACTGCATACCAGGTTTTTGCTGTGGGCAAATTACTTGCAAAAATATAATCATAAAACACCTAATTTTGAGAAGTGACAAATTCATGATATTAAATTCCTCACATGAATTTGTTGTTTCTCATACAAGATGGAAAGCAATGAAATTTAGCCTGAAATAGGCATGTTAGCCGTGTTTCTTTGTATCTCAGATGAATTTATGCAGGCAGGCACCTGAAGTTCATTAGGAAACAGGGTAGCAGGGCAGCTGTCCAGCGATGTTTGGTAAAGAAACACTTGCTGTCACCAAATGAGCCATTATAAACAATCAGCAAGCAGTTTATTTGTTGCAGAATGTTCCAACACAACAATTTTACAGGTGCTAAAAACCTCACAACAAACAAAACTCCATATGATGAAAATACGTCATGAATTTTAATATTACAAGGTTCCTAAAATGAGAGATAAAAAGTTCTACCTGCTATAAGGTATACTGTACTTATATCCTAATTCAAAGAATTAACTGGAACTATCAGTAAGGTGTTAACCCATTGACAGCCAAATTCTCCAGGACCCCTGGCCGAATTGCCGAATCACACCATACTAACCGTCTAGTACACAGAACTACTTAGTAACCATATATCTAAATACTTGCTATAAACTAAGGAGGTCAACTGTGTTGTTTTTGTTTACATAACAGTAACCGCAACAAAGTTATTAGACAACAAAGTCTAAACTTCGGTAAAAACCAGCCCGAACAAACAACGGAATCCCAACTAGCTATTCACTAAGGTGTATTACACTCCAAAGAACTATTTTATACAGTTTACTTAAAATGCAATCCATTCCACAGCTGGTTTCTTCGTGATTTGTCCCATTTCTGCTATTGCGCATGCGTATCTGCACTTGTGTCCACCATGCTATGTCTGGGATAAAGCAGCCAACTGTCGACTTTACCTCTCTCCATCGATGTATAACACTTTCTTTATTATCAGCTAGTAGATTTTAAGTCAAAGAACGATTTAATTTGCCTATTATAACACGTTACACTTTACGCTATTACATAACAAACGCGCACTGGTCCGGGAAGGATCCGGTTATCCCAGAAACGGAACCTCTATGGGCGTGTCCATTTCAGTACTGGCGCATCTTTCTATGAAACGCGTTTTACAAGTTATAGCGAGTCTAAAGTTTACTCTATGAGTGAGTTATGATGCCATGCCGCCATATGGTGGCAGTGGCCATTAATGGGTTAAACACCAAATGTGGCAATCAAAATGCAATATGTTTATGCAAGCTAATATGAAGCCATATATATATATATCAAAGTGCCCACCATTGTAAACTTAGGTATAAGCATCCTTGACTGTATATGAAGCCATATACACGTAAGTAGCGGCAGTCTTAATTTTACTTAGATATAAGCTAGTTACGTATATCGCAGCAGTCGTAGAATATCTTAGTTATTAACACTTGTCCTTGGCTTCACCTCAACCCGTGTCAATAACTAAGATATTCTTCTCCTGCAGTGATATACATGAAACTATAACATACTGTACATAACACACAACCTGTATGCATGCTTTTACAAATTGATGTATAAGTTTATTGTAGAAGGCTATGAAGCATACCTTCTAAGTGACGTGCTCTTTCTTGATCTACATGTAACTGGTCTTTAGCTTGTTGAAGTTGTCCTATAGAAAAAGGATACAAGATTACATGTACGCACTATATATGTTACTGCATACATGTGTACCTGCTGTATACGTGTTCATACGGGCCTTAATAATGAGGTGATTTGTGCTGTTCGGTATAAGCATTGTGAAAGTATGTGTGCGTGTGTGTGTATGTGTGTGTCCAACTGTCCTTGTCTCACTTAGTGATGCTGGGGTCATTGTGGAATTCTGGGTTCCGCAACATCTCTCCGTGAGACCTGGACTGTCCTGCGGGTTACGAGCCCTGCCTCAGGAGGATTTGCCTGCACAAGGCTCAAGCACCTGAGTGGTGCACAGGCATCCCAGTGCTGGTTTGCTGGGCGGTAATAGCTGTGTTTTGTACGGCTGCCGTAGGCTTTTAGGTGTGTGTGTGTGTGGGCGTGCGTGCGTGAGTGATTGTGTGTAGGTAGAGTCAGAGTACCTTTGAGTTAGCCTTGCAAGCCAACAACAGGGTTAACACGATGCACGTATTGCATCTAAGAAGAGGCCCAGGTCCCTGCTATTGTCAGTGGCTCATCCACCCTCCCTGGCAGTCCATTTATTCATACAGTCTAAATAAATTAGGTTACCCAGTATCCCATTGGCAAGGTATTTCCTATGGAGGGTGGGGGATTGAATTGAAGAAGAATCCGGGACAGGCGGTCAAGAAGATCAAGTAGGTGGTGTGTGTGCGTGTGGTGTGTACGTGCGTGCGTGTGTGTGTGTGTGTGTGTGTGTGTGTGTGCGCGCGTGTGCATGCGTGCATGTATGTGTTAATGTAGAGTGCATATACAGAGGGTGTATGTATACATAGATACATATGCTAGTAGAACACACCTACTAAATCATCCAGTTGGCCTTTATATTGTTGTAATTCTGCCTTCTGTCGCTGACAAGTATCTAAGAGACATAGCACACAAGTCACATGTGACTGGCTGAGCAAAACACTGTAAATTCTATTTTGTTATAGAAAGTACTAAAATAAGAAGAGTCTTAGTGATGGAGTAGTTAACTGTTCTATTGCAGTACTTTGACTTTTAACAGCTTCTTATAATTTTGACCCCCTTCTTGTTTATTCCGACTAGCTCTTGTCTTCTTTCTCTTTCCATCTTTTCATTGCCCATGTATGCTTAACATGCAACTACCAACTGCGTAGCTTTCTAACTAGCAGATACGTAGAGCATGCACACCCCCTCTTAAATCTGTCCTTGTATATTAATAACCTAAACTGACATTTTCCTATATTTTAATGATGGCTGGCCAAACTCTGGGTAAAGCTCACCTTTTAAACTTGCCAGTTCCCCTTTAAGTTTGGTCTGGTCCTCTTCCAACAGATTAGCAGTTACCTTAAACTCCCTCAGCTCTTTAGCTTCTTTATGGTAGTCAACTACAAAGTTGTCCACAAAAATTGAACAGTTACTTTTTTACTATGTGACGTAAATAAGCATGTACATACATAACCTAGCGTCTATAAGATAGACACTCAGATTTTTGGTTACTGAACAAGGCTTTTCTTTTTAAAGAATGTACTGTTTAAAGTACAGCCAAATCTGTTGGGGCAAAAAAATTTGTCCAAGTTCCTATTATTAGAGAGATGTTTTCTACGTAGATCATAAAGAGGTTCACTGTATAGTCCTGTGCATATCAACTGAGTTATTGCTACCACCTGAAAGCCTGTACCATGTAACCTGTGTAAAATCCTGGTGCTTGGTTTCTGTGCACATATGTACACAGTACATTACTATATACAAAAGTGAAATGAATTTTTCTAAATGGCTAATGCCTCGGTATTTTCTGTCATGTCATTGTAATATTTCAGCTCAGTTCTACTCTAACAGAATCTGTACATCCATTCATACAATATTCATGTTTGTAAATACGGACACTTTACAGGTGTACCTTCCAAGTAACGTGCTCTATCTTGTTCACGATGTAGCTTGTCTTGGGTTAGCTGAAGTTGTCCTAAATATAAATAAATTGTACATCGAACAATAGCTCAAAATGTGTGCCTTCTGATATACAGTAAATGTATCATGACGTGTAGACTTTACAGGTGCACGTACCTTCCAGCTTCTTTGCTCTTTCTTTTTCATGATCTAGCTCGTCTCGGGTCAGCTGAAGTTGTTCTGAAAAGCGAATTGTAAACAGAACAAAGACTCAAATACTGTAACTGCCCCCCAATATTATGTATGGTATTTTAGACAGACATGGGGCCAAGTACATTTAAAAGTACTTAAGTAAAGTACAAGTACTTTTGAATTTTCCAAGTACAAGTACAAGTACTCTAGCAGCAATCAAGATAGTACTTAAGTAAAGTACAAGTACATGCTGGAAGTACTTAAGTAAAGTACAAGTACATTTTGCTGTAGTAAAATATATCTAATCCAAAACAGCCTAGCTGTAAAAAAAGTGTGCGGCCCTCAGAAAGACTATGGTGAAAAAAGATGTGAAATCCAAGGTGGCGGCCAAGAAATGGCTGTGATGGTAGGTTAATGGTAAAAATTTTAATAATGACAATTCAGGTAAATTTTGTGAAGCGGCACAAAAATTCACCTGAATTGTCGTTATTAAAATTTTTACCATTAACCTACCATCACAGCCATTTCTTGGCCGCCACCTTGGATTTCACATCTTTTTTCACCATAGCCTTTCTGAGGGCCGCACACTTTTTTTACAGCTAGGCTGTTTTGGATTAGATTTCATTTCTTTTTGTATTTGTATACCCCAAAGCCGGCCTATGGCCAGCTTTGGGACTTTTTTAACCTATGTTTTTTTCTTTACTACAGGAAGAAGAAAAGATGAAATAGATGTACTTTAAATATTTTATCAGTAAATGTACAAATTATATATATATATATGTGACCGGATTTGCGAAAAGGGGTCTTCCACACACATCAAATTTACGAACTTTGGCAGTTCATAATGTCAGATAGGAAAATAGTATTGCCTTGAAATTTGGACGGTGATGAGTAACAACATAGGTTAATGCATGAACAAAATTTCAGGTTAGTATCTTCTTTGAGCACAAAGGTATGGTCATTCAAGTTCATAGAATTGGATGTGTGTGGAAGACCCTTTTTCGTAAATCCGGTCTCATATAATACATATGTGACCGGATTTGCGAAAAGGGGCCTTCCACACATCCAATTTGCCAACTTTGACAATTGATAACTTCAGATTGGAAAGAGCTATTGCCTTGAAATTTGGGCAGTGGTGATTTCTTTGCAGCTGAACTCTCTACATTATGGTTTCTTTGTAGCTGAACTCTCTACAAGGTAATTTCTTCTAGCTGATCTCTCTACAGGGTGATTTGTTTGTAGCTGAACTATCTACAAGGTAACTTCTTCTAGCTGATCTCTCTACAGGGTGATTTGTTTGTAGCTGAATTCTGTACAGGTGATTTGTTTGCAGCTGAGCTCTTTACGGTTTCTTTGTAGCTGAACTCTCTACAAAGTAACTTCTTCTAACTGATCTTTCTACAGGGTGATTTGTTTGTAGCTGAACTATCTACAAGGTAATTTCTTCTAGCTGATCTCTCTACAGGGTGATTTGTTCGTAGCTGAATTCTGTACAGGTGATTTGTTTGCAGCTGAGCTCTTTACAGAATGGTTTCTTTGTAGCTGAACTCTCTACAAGGTAACCTTTCTAGCTGATGTCTCTACAAGGTGACTAGTTTGTAGCTGAACTCTCTACATGGTGGTTTCTTTTTGTAACTGAACTTTCTACAAGGTGACTTCTTCTAGCTCATCTTTCAATAGGGTGATTTGTTTGTAGCTTCACTCTCTACAAGGTAACTTCTTCTAGCTGATCTCTCTACAGGGAGATTTGTTTGTAGCTGAACTCTCTACAGGTGATTTGTTTGTAGCTGAATTCTGTACAGGTGATTTGTTTGCAGCTGAGCTCTTTACAGAATGGTTTCTTTGTAGCTGAACTCTCTACAAGGTAACTTTTCTAGCTGATGTCTCTACAAGGTGACTAGTTTGTAGCTGAACTCTCTACATGGCGGTTTCTTTTTGTAACTGAACTTTCTACAAGGTGACTTCTTATAGCTGATCTTTCAATAGGGTGATTTGTTTGTAGCTTCACTCTCTACAAGGTAACTTCTTCTAGCTGATCTCTCTACAGGGAGATTTGTTTGTAGCTGAACTCTCTACAGGTGATTTGTTTGTAGCTGAATTCTGTACAGGTGATTTGTTTGCAGCTGAGCTCTTTACAGAATGGTTTCTTTGTAGCTGAACTCTCTAAAAGGTAACTTCTTCTAACTGATCTTTCTACAGGGTGATTTGTTTGTAGCTGAACTATCTACAAGGTAATATCTTCTAGCTGATCTCTCTACAGGGTGATTTGTTTGGAGCTGAATTCTGTACAGGTGATTTGTTTGCAGCTGAGCTCTTTACAGAATGGTTTCTTTCTAGCTGAACTCTCTACAAGGTAATTTCTTCTAGCTGATCTCTCTACAGGGAGATTTGTTTGTAGCTGAACTCTCTACAAGGTAACTTTTCTAGCTGATGTCTCTACAAGGTGGCTAGTTTGTAGCTGAACTCTCTACATGGCGGTTTCTTTGTAACTGAAATTTCTACAGGGTGACTTCTTCTAGCTGATCTTTCAATAGGATGATTTGTTTGTAGCTTCACTCTCTACAAGGTAACTTCTTCTAGCTGATCTCTCTACAGGGAGATTTGTTTGAAGCTGAACTTTCTAAATGATGGTTTCTTTGTAGCTGAACTCTCTACAAGGTAATTTCTTCTAGCTGATCTCTCTACAGGGAGATTTGTTTGTAGCTGAACTATCTACAAGATAACTTCTTCTAGCTGATCTCTCTACAGGATGATTTGTTCGTAGCTGAATTCTGTACAGGTGATTTGTTTGCAGCTGAACTCTTTACAGAATGGTTTCTTTGTAGCTGAACTCTCTAAAAGGTAACTTCTTATAACTGATCTTTCTACAGGGAAATTTGTTTGTGGCAGAATTTTCTACAGGGTGATTTCTTTGCAGCTGAACTCTCTACATGGTGGTTTCTTTGTAGCTGAACTCTCTACAAGGTAATTTCTTCTAGCTGATCTCTCTACAGGGAGATTTGTTTGCAGCTGAACTATCTACAAGGTAACTTCTTCTAGCTGATCTCTCTACAGGATGATTTGTTCGTAGCTGAATTCTGTACAGGTGATTTGTTTGCAGCTGAGCTCTTTACAAAATGGTTTCTTAGTAGCTGAACTCTCTACAAGGTAACTCCTTCTAACTGATCTTTCTACAGGGCAATTTGTTTGTGGCAGAATTTTATACAGGGTGATTTCTTTGCAGCTGAACTCTCTACATGGTGGTTTCTTTGTAGCTGAACTCTCTACAAGGTAATTTCTTCTAGCTGATCTCTCTACAGGGAGATTTGTTTGCAGCTGAACTCTCTACAAGGTAATTTCTTCTAGCTGATCTCTCTACAGGATGATTTGTTCGTAGCTGAATTCTGTACAGGTGATTTGTTTGCAGCTGAGCTCTTTACAGAATGGTTTCTTTGTAGCTGAACTCTCTACAAGGTAACCTTTCTAGCTGATGTCTCTACAAGGTGACTAGTTTGTAGCTGAACTCTCTACATGGTGGTTTCTTTTTGTAACTGAACTTTCTACAAGGTGACTTCTTCTAGCTCATCTTTCAATAGGGTGATTTGTTTGTAGCTTCACTCTCTACAAGGTAACTTCTTCTAGCTGATCTCTCTACAGGGAGATTTGTTTGTAGCTGAACTCTCTACAGGTGATTTGTTTGTAGCTGAATTCTGTACAGGTGATTTGTTTGCAGCTGAGCTCTTTACAGAATGGTTTCTTTGTAGCTGAACTCTCTACAAGGTAACTTTTCTAGCTGATGTCTCTACAAGGTGACTAGTTTGTAGCTGAACTCTCTACATGGCGGTTTCTTTTTGTAACTGAACTTTCTACAAGGTGACTTCTTATAGCTGATCTTTCAATAGGGTGATTTGTTTGTAGCTTCACTCTCTACAAGGTAACTTCTTCTAGCTGATCTCTCTACAGGGAGATTTGTTTGTAGCTGAACTCTCTACAGGTGATTTGTTTGTAGCTGAATTCTGTACAGGTGATTTGTTTGCAGCTGAGCTCTTTACAGAATGGTTTCTTTGTAGCTGAACTCTCTAAAAGGTAACTTCTTCTAACTGATCTTTCTACAGGGTGATTTGTTTGTAGCTGAACTATCTACAAGGTAATATCTTCTAGCTGATCTCTCTACAGGGTGATTTGTTTGGAGCTGAATTCTGTACAGGTGATTTGTTTGCAGCTGAGCTCTTTACAGAATGGTTTCTTTCTAGCTGAACTCTCTACAAGGTAATTTCTTCTAGCTGATCTCTCTACAGGGAGATTTGTTTGTAGCTGAACTCTCTACAAGGTAACTTTTCTAGCTGATGTCTCTACAAGGTGGCTAGTTTGTAGCTGAACTCTCTACATGGCGGTTTCTTTGTAACTGAAATTTCTACAGGGTGACTTCTTCTAGCTGATCTTTCAATAGGATGATTTGTTTGTAGCTTCACTCTCTACAAGGTAACTTCTTCTAGCTGATCTCTCTACAGGGAGATTTGTTTGAAGCTGAACTTTCTAAATGATGGTTTCTTTGTAGCTGAACTCTCTACAAGGTAATTTCTTCTAGCTGATCTCTCTACAGGGAGATTTGTTTGTAGCTGAACTATCTACAAGATAACTTCTTCTAGCTGATCTCTCTACAGGATGATTTGTTCGTAGCTGAATTCTGTACAGGTGATTTGTTTGCAGCTGAACTCTTTACAGAATGGTTTCTTTGTAGCTGAACTCTCTAAAAGGTAACTTCTTATAACTGATCTTTCTACAGGGAAATTTGTTTGTGGCAGAATTTTCTACAGGGTGATTTCTTTGCAGCTGAACTCTCTACATGGTGGTTTCTTTGTAGCTGAACTCTCTACAAGGTAATTTCTTCTAGCTGATCTCTCTACAGGGAGATTTGTTTGCAGCTGAACTATCTACAAGGTAACTTCTTCTAGCTGATCTCTCTACAGGATGATTTGTTCGTAGCTGAATTCTGTACAGGTGATTTGTTTGCAGCTGAGCTCTTTACAAAATGGTTTCTTAGTAGCTGAACTCTCTACAAGGTAACTTCTTCTAACTGATCTTTCTACAGGGCAATTTGTTTGTGGCAGAATTTTATACAGGGTGATTTCTTTGCAGCTGAACTCTCTACTTGGTGGTTTCTTTGTAGCTGAACTCTCTACAAGGTAACTTCTTCTAGCTGATCTCTCTACAGGGTGATTTGTTTGTAGCTGAACGATCTACAAGGTAACTTCTTCTAGCTGATCTCTCTACAGGGTGGTTTCTTTGTAGTTGAACTCTCTACAAGATAACTTCTTCTTAGACTAGCTGATCTCTCTACAGGGTGATTTGTTTGTAGCTGAACGATCTACAAGGTAACTTCTTCTAGCTGATCTCTCTACAGGGTGGTTTCTTTGTAGCTGAACTCTCTAAAAGGTAACTTCTTCTAACTGATCTTTCTACAGGGCAATTTGTTTGTGGCTGCATTTTCTACATGGTGATTTCTTTGCAGCTGAACTCTCTACATGGTGGTTTCTTTGTAGCTGAACTCTCTACAAGGTAATTTCTTCTAGCTGATCTCTCTACAGAGAGATCTGTTTGTAGCTGAACTATCTACAAGGTAACTTCTTATAACTGATCTTTCTACAGGGCAATTTGCTTGTGGCAGAATTTTATACAGGGTGATTTCTTTGCAGCTGAACTCTCTACGTGGTGGTTTCTTTGTAGCTGAACTCTCACCAAAGTAATTTCTTCTAGCTGATCTCTCTACAGGGTGATTTGTTTGTAGCTGAACTCTCTACAAGGTAACTTCTTCTAGCTGATGTCTCTACAAAGTCACTAGTTTGTAGCTGAGCTCTCTACATAGTGGTTTCTTTGTAACTGAACTCTCTACAAGGTGACCTCTTCTAGCTGATTTTTCTACAGGGTGATTTGTTTGAAGCTGAACTCTCTACAAGGTAACTTCTTCTAGCTGATCTCTCTATAGGGAGATTTGTTTGTAGCTGAACTCTCTACATGATGGTTTCTTTGTAGCTGAACTCTCTACAAGGTAACTTCTTCTAGCTAATCTCTCTACATGCTACAAACAAATCTCCGTGCAGGGAGATTTGTTTGTAGCTGAACTCTCTACATGATGGTTTCTTTGTAGCTGAACTCTCTGCAAGGTAACTTCTTCTATTGATCTCTCCACAGGACGATTTGTTTGTAGCTGAACTCTCTACATGGTGGTTTCTTTGTAGCTGAACTCTATACAAGGTGGTTTCTTTGTAACTGAACTCTCTACAAGGTGACCTCTTCTAGCTGATCTTTCTACAGGGTGATTTGTTTGAAGCTGAACTCTCTACAAGGTAACTTCTTCTAGCTGATCTCTCTACAGGGAGATTTGTTTGTAGCTGAACTCTCTACATGATGGTTTCTTTGTAGCTGAATTCTCTACAAGGTAACTTCTTCTAGCTAATCTCTCTACATGCTACAAACAAATCTCCCTGCAGGGAGATTTGTTTGTAGCTGAACTCTCTACATGATGGTTTCTTTGTAGCTGAACTCTCTACATGATGGTTTCTTTGTAGCTGAACTCTCTGCAAGGTAACTTCTTCTATTGATCTCTCCACAGGACGATTTGTTTGTAGCTGAACTCTCTACATGGTGGTTTCTTTGTAGCTGAACTCTATACAAGGTGGTTTCTTTGTAATTGAACTCTCTACAAGGTGACCTCTTCTAGCTGATCTTTCTACAGGGTGATTTGTTTGAAGCTGAACTCTCTACAAGGTAACTTCTTCTAGCTGATCTCTCTACAGGGAGATTTGTTTGTAGCTGAACTCTCTACATGATGGTTTCTTTGTAGCTGAATTCTCTACAAGGTAACTTCTTCTAGCTAATCTCTCTACATGCTACAAACAAATCTCCCTGCAGGGAGATTTGTTTGTAGCTGAACTCTCTACATGATGGTTTCTTTGTAGCTGAACTCTCTACATGATGGTTTCTTTGTAGCTGAACTCTCTGCAAGCTAACTTCTTCTATCGATCTCTCCACAGGACGATTTGTTTGTAGCTGAACTCTATACAAGGTGATTTTTTCTAGCTGAACTATCCATTTCCATAGTTGCATGAACTCCCTACAAGGTAACTTCTTCTAGCTGATCTCTCTACAGGGTGACTTGTGTGTAGCTGATCTCTATACAGGTTTCTTGTTTCTAGCTGATCTCTTGAATTCTGTTCAGGGTGACTGCTCTATTAGGTTGACTGCTCTATTAGAGTATCTCGATCTCGCACTTGCTACACCAAGTTGGATTTCGTGTTATAACTCCGTGGCTTTAAGTCTGATTCTTCTACACCATTGATGAGCCTTTCTAAGATGATTACTCCATCTGTACAACGATTTTCAAAGCATTACCCCAAGCGGTTTATCTGGTAGGCGTGGCAAGCAGTCGTTATTTTTATTAGCTAATCTCGATTGCGTAATTGTTACACACTGTTGGTTTTTTCGTTGTATCTTCCTGTTTTTTAGCTCGATTTCTTTCAAACTACAAAAGGTTTGAGGTTCAATAGTTAACCTATTCACCCACCGATTTTCAGCTTCTTCCCATACGCGGTTTACCCTGTAGGCGTGACAACATATCGGTGTTAATTTTCATGAATAATCGCTCATAACTCTTTGCCTGTTTATCGTATTCCAGCCAAAGTTGGTACCGAGATGCGCCCTTATATCCTCCTTCTGTGTGCCAAATTTCAAGGCAATCAGATATGGCGTTCGAGTTTTATAGCAATTTTTGTAAGTGTGCGACAAGAAAAAGAAAAATAAGAAGAAAAAAAACGAAGAAACTGAGCCAATTTTTGAAGTCGCATATCTTGGGAACGCTTGAAGCGATTTCGCTCAAATTTGGAATGTGGACTGCTGCAGTTGGAGGGAATGTCCACAGCAAAAATTGTCTTGTTTCATCAAGGAAGTACAGAGCTACGGAGGTGCGAAAATTGCATTTTCTTTCTTCCTGTCAATATACTCACGGGTGTTACGCGCCGGCTTCTTGGGCCGCACGACACACTACCGTGTGTCTTGATGCTGTATTCAGTGTATTGTAGTATGTAAGTGTGCCTAGGGGGTTGGTTTTTGTCAACCATTCTCTCTCTTAAACTCTTAAAATTCACTGACTCGAATAGCAGCATTGTTTTGTTTGCCAGAATGCTATGACATCATTAATTGTGGCAACATGGTACATAGTAAGGTTGGGGAAGGCAGTAGAACAATTGCAAAAAGTTGTAAGCTGCACCTTCACCCACTGTGTACAAACTACGTACAATGTTTGCAGTACTTAAAAGTACTTTAAGTACTCAAGTACATAGTGAAGTACTTGAGTATAAGTACAAGTACACTGGGGAAATTAAGGAAGTATTTAAGTAAAGTACAAGTACTTTCAAATTTGTACTTAAGTGTACTTAAGTATAAGTACTCATGTACTTGGCCCCATGTCTGCTTTTAGATACATAGCACATCAAAACATTTTCTTTCACTATATGTAAATAACAAATTACAAGAGCAGGGGAAGTACATAAAAAGATGGTAACACTGCCATACTAGTACTTAAACTAGACTTGTTGTGTTGCAAACAATTGTCTAATTTGTGTAATTCATTTTAATATACTGGTTTACCTTCTAGTTCCAATTCTATATACGTATTTACCTAAAGTTTTTCATACGACATTAAGCAATCGTTCAATGACATGTATAAATAGACTGGAGGAGGTTGGTCATACATCTTGTGATTTCAAAGAAACGTTGAACTATGTAGTTCAACACTGATGCCTCAGATCAATGCCAAGAATGAATTATGTAGCCATGCCTAGCTGTCTATTGCTATAAATCCAAACGCATTATGCAGATAAGGCTGAAACTTTAACAACCCATTAGATAATGAAAAAGTCATAAAGTGAAGTTCGAGAAAAATGCAAACTACAGTAGCACTTAAATGAAAAGTCATCTCGTGAGAGTGCGAGTAATTAAAATACTCACTAATTAAAGGGCGTGGCAGCCGTTTGCTCGTGAGTATTCATCCCAAACAAAATAGGATGAATACTCGTGAGCAAAACAGGTGCCACACCCTTTAATTAGTGAGTTTTAAAATTGATCATACCGTCATGAAACGACGTTGCATTTGAGCAGTACCATAGTCAGGTTTTTGCTCAGCAAGTCACATATGTGCTTCAGATCAGAGCCATTACAAAGTTTCTCTAGCAAATAAACAAACCTTCATTAGCAGTTGGTACCATGCTATGTTACATAAATCAAATGTGATAAGATGATACATGGCCAACCTCCTGTCAGTTCTCTCCATAGTACACTCTAGTCATTTAAAAGACCATACACGTATGGGATATCCCATTGGCATACACTCATACAGGCCCCCATCAGCACACGGGACATCTGGTACACATACGGGGTACCCATACACATGTGGGGTGGGCGGTCTGTGATTGCTTGAAAGTCTATATAGCTCAGCCAGAGCAAACAACAGTGAAGCTTCTTTGGGTCTTCTTCTGTGTGGTAGCATCCCAGTAGCTGATTACTTTTAAAAAGGGTTATAACATGGCAGTTGTATAGCTATGTAGCTACAGTACTGACCTACAGTACATGTATGTAGCTAATGTACGTAGCTACCTACTAGTACATATTTTGTAGTAATTAATCATTAAGAGGTTTCACTGTTGTCCAGGTCATTAGAAATGTAACTGAAACCTTAAAAGTGTTTTCCAGAGGCGGTGCCAGTAATAGCTTTTAATACCAAGACAATAGAGGCACTTATTTCATATGGTAGTAGTTTCAAGTGATTTTGTATTAGAGGGTAAAAAATGAGTGCTTTGTCAATAAGTTGTTAAGAAACCTGCTCAACAGCTCGTCAAGTATATGTAAGGCTCCTTCAAAAGAGGTTCCATGGAACCCCTGGATTTTCCCCTGAACTCTTTCCTATGCTCAGTTTACAAGAGGACATAAGCTATTTGTTCCACCATGTACATAAATATGGGCACCTTGTACATGTATGACACTACACTGTTGCAACCTGTCGGCAAGTGAAACACCATTTTAATAATTATTTAGTGTATTGCAGAGAACTTTTACCAGCAGCACTAAATTTTAATGGCTAAGTTCCCTGTTCTCGACACTAATCATAACTAGTGCTGCTTTAAGGAACTGAACTATGCCCAATCACTTGAAGGTTTCCAAGAGAGACAAGAAGACAAAGTTAAGGTTTGAGACTTAATGCTGTTACAGCAACCAATGTTGCTATGTATAGGTCAAAGGAGACAAGACATTGAATGCATTGAGACATGCAGAGACTCCTAAATGTGGCCAACAATTAGCAAATGGTCAAAACAAGACTACCCTGTATTTTAGACTGTCTCAGGTTTCTTCTGATGTATTCTGAGGCACTTTCATTTAAACTATTGCTTAAATTTTAAGGAAGGGGGAGGGGACAAAAGTTTGTCAAGACAGAACTAGTGCCCCACTCCTTAAATGAAACCCTGCTAGCTGTATCAATCTTGTTGGTCTCTTGAATCTCTTCACTGTACGGCCTGATCTTGTCATATTATACTGAGCTGGCTCTGAGTGTCAACTATACATCATCAACTCTCACACTACCACTAATTTGGGTTTGAGCTCTTGGGATTTTGGTTTCCTAATAGTTTGCCTTTTTCGAACTTTCCAGATTGGCTATACTCAGGTATCTGAGAATGCACCAGAGTGTCTAAGACACAGACATGCCCTGGATGCTGTGTGTGTAAAAGTAAGCAGACGGATCTTTACACTATTGCCCCCTAAACTTTGAGTCATTTCCTAGATGAATAGGACTTCGAAAAAGATAGCCACCAAGGGCTATATTGCTAAATAATTGAACATAGTAATTTCTAGCTCCCAATGTAGTTGCATGGCCAAGTGGCATGCAAGAAATTAACAAATGTTAGCCTAAATCCACTCTCCTGTCCCATGTGTATGGAATGGGTGGTCTGCCCCATACACTTATGGTTCACATTAACATAAGTACATAGAAACATACCATTCAGCTCTATAGTAAGTGATGTTTCACCATCTACAACAGAGATAATGTACACACATGCAATTCATACCTTAGATATTCATAACACAATGTTAACATTGATGGACATGCTTGCAGTAATTAATGGTTTAGTGTTAGGTGAGTAGCAATCTACTCCACCCCCTCTAAAACAGCAACTCAATCATGTCACTTCTACATGAACTTATATACAATTATTCTAGAGGGACAGTGCTAGGCTATCACAGCACGCACGTAACATGAGTCTACAACGGACCGGCAAAAGGGTGGCTCTAAACGCTATACTCACAGACACGCCCAAGATCTTACCATCAGTTGCTTGCCCGTGGATTTCACGAGATCGGTTAAAGAAGCTCAGAAATTTGCTAGCCATCTCTGCATCTAAGGTGAAGGTTAATTCTATTTAATGCTAATAGTGAGCGTTATTTGGAGTACGTATGATTTGTGGACGTTGCAACTTGGGACATTGTGGTTTGTTCTTGCAATGTACGTGACCAACGTACTGTTTTTTTTTTTACTATATAACATCTTGTTGTCTGTTGTTCCTAGTGTGTGGTGCGTAGCTAGTGTCTAGTATTATTGTATACAGGCTCAGCCTTCTGTGTTAGATCCAGTTACACGTTGGCTAGGGGGCCTTGGTGTTTTTTGATCCTTCAATTAGCAGCATTCCTGCTCTGTGGAAGTAAATGCTCATCTTGTTGGCTTGATTGTCTCTCCTAAGGCACATCAACTTGGTAGATGAACATTTTTCAGTTGCAGTCTAGAATTCACTCTATAGGCACTATCAAGAGCAACTTCAATCATTTGTTAAATGAACTTCCTCCTAGCATGTGTTCCTCAGTTAAGCTGGCCAGGAGAAGGGTACATCCAATTGGCTGTCTTGTCTTTCATTAAAGTATGATAAGTCGGTGCTTCATAAAACTGCTTTTTGTGATGCAATTGCACTTCATTATCGGTTTCCTTCTTTGAGACATAAGTGAAATACGGGATGTAACCTGCTTTCTGAGGTCTGTAACAAAGTTGTCACTGAACCCCACCTTCAGCCTCTTTCTGGTGAGACCATTCAATACAAAACTGCCAACCATGATTATAATGCAAGGCTTGACATTGCAGCCAATGGTTTTTGGGAAGGAGGATTGAGAGGTCATACTTTCATGTCAGAATTCTTAACCCCAGTGCACCCTAAATCAACCTCTCCATTCTGCATATCAACGTCACAATAGGGAAAAAGAGACATGAATACCAACAGCGGGTTCATGAAGTAGAGAATGCTTTGCTTATTCCTTTAATTTTCACGACCACTTGTGGAATAGGTGATGCCATCACTCATGCAGTTTTATAAGAGTCTTGAGTGTTAAGCATGGTCTTTCTTTTGGAGTGATGGAATGGGCAAGATGTAAATTAAGCTTTTCTTTGTGCGCATTGTCCAGTTGCTGAGGTGCCAATTGCTGTGCAGATCACAGAAGCTTGTAGGTCCTTTTTTTTGCTTATTAGTCTGTATTTATACTGTTTTACATTAAATAAGTTACACATTGGCCAGTGTGTGATGGGTGTATCCACTCACTGGATTGGATTCAAGTTTTTGTTTGTTGCCAGACATAACTACAAAAGTGTTTTAGAAATCAACACCATTCGCCATAGACATATAATGACTTGCATTACTCACAAAAATTCCCTAAACATTAGTACAATTTTTTTTTTAAATTTGCCTACTGCTAGCAATGATACAGGAACGTACTGTTAATGTTAATGCTGCTAATGCATCTTCTGTCTTCTCTAGCCTTCTTTTGTAAAATAGCAATAAGTTTTACACCATACAATTAACATGTAGTTAACATAGAAGTGCTATAGCATTACCTATAGCCTTTCAGCGGTCTGCGCATTCACTCTGGCTTTGCTGGCTCTTTGGTTTATAATGCTTGTAAAATGTAAATATAAACAAGTGCACAGTGTTACAGTTAACCAAGAGAAATGTTTCTCATTGCACACACTTTCAAACAGGAAGGTAATACATATTAGCAAAAAAAACCTATACTAACCAGAGTTTAAACAATTATGAAGTTACGGTACCGTACCACTATAACCAGATTATAGTTAGCTGTAATTTAAAAAAAGTAAATATTTCATAAATATACGGACATAGCTATGCATGCCTATTATAACAGGAGTGCATGTAAAGTGAAGTCATTTGTCAAAATTGTTGAAAGGAGTTCGAGGCATGTATATGAAATGTGCATAGTTATTACAGTCTATCAATCATCATTTTATCACTTTAATATATAAGTATGATTTTCACAAATAGGATATTATAAGCATGATTAGTGGCTTAGTACATAGTGCAATCTATGTATGCAGTTTCATCAAATAGTATGACAGTATTACTAAGACAATGACTTGTTGAGGAGCCAGTATTATAATGTGTATGTAATGCATATCTAACTATAGCATTGGTACCTGCCCTACGTGCAGAACTGTCTCCATCCACGTTAAATGTTTTGATGCTGGAAACATAGACCAAGCATCAAACACCATGCAGCATGCATGGTGTTGTTGCTTTTAATAAACATGAGGTTTCTTATGCCATCCTACAAGTATACTGAAATTAATGATGCAAAACACCAATTTGTTTGGGTTTGACAGGAATGTAGCTCAATTATCCAGTGAGTTTTGCCTACCAGTGCCTTCAATGTGCTGAAAAGAGCAAACAACAGCGTTGGTACCTGCTTTACATGCAGGACAACTACTGTGACATAATAAGTATATGTACATTGGGAACCAAGCATAATTATCAGTGTCCAATAGCATGCATGTTGATAGTGCTTTAAAGTGCACATGATCTTTATGCCATCTTTTAACTACGTATAGTGAAATAATGAACTTGTAGGGTTAGTTAAACTACATGCAATACCTACATGTCAGGTGGTGTACACATAGCGCAGTTTCAGTCTCACACTGCCCACTCATTGTTATTTACAAACATTATAAACCAAAGAGCCGTCAGTGAATGGTATCAATTTCTAAAACACCTTGGTGGTTCGGTCTGGTGATAAAAGGCAAGAAAACAAAAAAAAAAATTGAGCCCAGTAGTCCAGTCCAGTGGATGGATACACCCCTGAGGAACTGTGGGTGCAATTGCTCAATTATTTCACTAATCCTTTTCAAGAGGTGTATGTGTCACTACAACATTAAAACTGAAAGTGCATAGCATAGGGTAAGTTCTGAACCTTTGCTGGCCACATACAATTGCAAATTGTGTTGACTTTAAATTATCACTGTTTGTTGACAGTAAGGTAAACATTATGTAGAGAATTGCTTCTCATTGTGCACACTTTCAAACAGGAACCAAAACTAGCACCTTTTTCAAACACACAGGCTGTAGGACCAGGTGTCCTACAGACCTTCAGCACTTGTGCTTAAATGAATTTACAATAATAGACTACAGTTAGCTGTACATATGTGCCTCTAATATTCAAGACAAGACATGGAGAGGGCTCTTGCCCTCTCCATGTGGTATACTGCTCTATGTAATCACTTTTAATGGTTGAAAAAGGTTTTTGTGGTCAAAAAAATGTGTTTGAGCAAATTTTATGTGGGTCCAGTAGTCCAGTCCAGTAATCCAGTCCAGTGAATGGATACACCCGTTCCTCAGTGTAAACTACGGTATCTGTATGGTGCCAGTAATATCATTTTCCAAATGCACAGTAGTACCTGCCCAATCATCCAATTGCAAGTTGCTTATTTTCTACAGCAATAATGAGGTAAATCTGAACAAAGTGTCATACAGATTAAGGGTGAAAGAAGCTTTTACCTACACACTGGACAAACAGACAGATGGACAAAATAATATGTTGGTAATTTGCCTGCCCTAGCTACCACAAAAGTGCTATAAGGGTCCCTATGATGTAAGGCAGCTTATGTGCCAGTGTTGAAAAACTGTAAGCATAAGATTTTATGGATAAAAAAAATTGTGTGGAACAGATAGAACAAAAGGTGAAGGTCCTGAAAGTGAAAAAAAAGCTATGATCTAGGCAGGAATTGAACCCAGGTTGGCTATTAAGTAAGGGAGGTGTGTAAATCACCACCAGTCGTTTTGTCTGTGGTTTTGAGAGGAATGTAGCTCAACTTTTCAGTGATCCTTCCCCTTTATCACCCTATAATTAAAGAACAAATGAAAGCACATACTGATTTACTACAACAACCCTCGAGTTGCCAGATGATGAGTATTTAATTTTGCTAAAACTCCGTGTCTCTACAGCACGTAGAAGGCCAAGATGTAGAGAAACTTGAGCAACATTCCTTTAAAAGCCACAGCATAAACTGTTGAAGTGGTAGAAGCTTGACTAGCGTGTTGGAGGTCGTGGGTTCGAATCCATGTGTTGGCAATTTTTTTCTTAACAGTACCTTTTTGTTCACACTTTTTTAAAACTGAACTTCTAGTATCTTGGCATGCACGAGTGGAAGCACGCGTGAACTCGTGATAAAGTAGCTGGATGATGAGTGCTTGATTATCAGCACCGATTGTCACAGTGTCGATTTGTGTTTGGTGAGTAAGTAGCATGACGGACGGACAGACGGCTTTTCAACTTAGATATACACACATTATGCTCACATGATGTGTACAGTCTGTTTATGTCCATCTGTACCCTCAATAACTATATCATTATGCGCCTCACACCACCTGTCCTACATTTCAGTAGCACCATGGCATTTTGAAACTCTGTGAGTGCAGAGTTGGGGTCACTGTTCTAAAAATGTAGCTCATTACGTAACTAGGAATCAGCTAATTGACTTTTTTCTTCCTAGTTTTCTTTCCACCAATTAGTTTATTTTGCCAGAAGTTTTGTATTTTGTTTACTGACAACATATCTCTCTCAAAGTCTGTAGAGGACAAATAATAAAGTCCAGCCAATTAACCATGCTGATAGCTGAGTCTGTGGCTGACTACCCTTTTATTCAAACTCAATGAACAAAAGGAAAGGAACTGACCAAATATGCCTGCAACAGAAGCAGCAACTAGCTAGGGAAAAAGATGACATTTTGAAAGTCACGTCTGTGCTAAAAGATTCTATATTCTATAATATTAATGTTAAACCCACCATCAGTAATGCCGTTAGACTGGTCGTGACTCGTGAATTTCATGTTGAACTGTTGAACTGATTATACAGGTAGTGCCTTTACCAGTACCAAACATACATACAAACTAAACAACCACACACACTTCTTGGAAAACAATTTCAGAAAACCAGGCACATACCCACATCCAGTCTTTGGCTAGCTGTGGGTGCACACAGGGTTTAAATACCTTTAGATCTTCTGCAGGTGTTGCAATTGGTTTATAGTATGTTCACGTTGAGCTGAATCCTCAAAAACATTTAATAACTCATGGATGCAATTACACATGATCTTGAAATTTGGCTCATTAACTCTTGGTAGTACTGCTTGACCTGCTAAAATATTTCAAAACCTTTTTATTCAAATGTTTGACATAATATTTATGGCCAATCAAAATTTTCACAATACATTTCCTATGGGGAAGCCATATAAGTACAGTGTCCATTACAGTCTTTTCCCGAACTTGTAATGGAGCCAAAACGTATGTGTCTGTTGTTGACACCTTTGCTGTTACCAATAATCATCTGGTTGGCTGAAATGTTAACTCTGTTGAGAAAAAATCCACTGTTAATTTTTAGCTGTTTTTCAGGATTCAGCTCAACGTGAACATACTATAGTACATAATTATTAGTCTACACATTACTTTGAATACCTTTCCAGTCACCACACTAACGTGTGCTCATTAGGTTATCAATGGTGGTGCTAAATTTGAACTCATTTGAGGTGTAAGCCCTTCTCCCTCTGTGTTACAAGATTAAAATTTAATTATTAAATATTCTTGTAGCAGGTGTGATTAGCTGCTAAAAGTTTGATGCATGAAAATGGGTCACAATAGTGAATTCAGCGATTGGCCTTAAAATTTACGATTAAAAATACCCCTGTAATGGGCTGATAGTGTTGCTCCCTAACTTTTTTTTACTCTCATTGAGTCTACCAAGCTGTGAATCCCTGCAGCACCAGATCTAGATTGTAAGGCTGTCAAAGGTACATAGAAGAGATACGAATAGCTTGCAGTGCCAAGGAAGAACAGTACAATAACATTGATACTACTACTTCTATTATATACTCAATTTCATTCATGAACTAGCATGTACACACATCAGTTAACTGTTAGTATGCATGTATAAAATGTTAGACAGACAGTTAGTAATCAAAATCAATTGACTGTAAAAATCAAAAGCAAACTGTTCTGAGATGTGTTGCAAATATTTACTGGAGAGATGCCTAACAATAATAATAAATACTGCTGATTATACATTATTATACAGTACATTAGATTATGTACAGTTCAAATTAGTGCACTTATACAGTACAATGTATGTACTATTATGATCATTGCATCAATCACAAGCTGTCGTTTTCTTCACTACTACTGACAACTGTATTATTAGTGACAACAGTGTGATATGTTGCACGAAGCTTACTTACTACTTTGTTAGATGTGAAAAACAAAAGGAACAACAATATCTGTTCCATAAATGTCCCTGTCGCAGAAACTGCAAAATTGATGTCTCCTGCAACCTCAAGTAAAGAAAGAATAACAATCAAACCAGTGTTGATACCAATAGTGCAGTTTAATGCTATCGATATTTTCACATCTCTAGTTGGTATTGTACAGCATTGTCTTGTTGTTAAATAATAGAGGACAAATCCAGCAATCATCAAACCAATCTCTACAACATTAAACATGGTTAACAGTATAGCTAATAATGCGACAGTTGTAGTCCCTTGATTAGAAGGATCAAAAATAACAGTACATTGTCCATGAGTTGTCTTGTAGCCAATTCTACTACCAAGAGTGTCTACTAGGATGACACTGCCACTACATACAATTGATAATGAAACAATTAAAATAGCATATTTATAGAGAACAGACATTCTATTTTCTGAATTTTCTGAAGTTTTGTAGCTCTGATACATGAGGTAAGCAAAGTGTATAAGTGTACTCATCTTTGAAGAATCATATACAAAATAGAAAACAATTCCCATGTAAAACGTCACTGCACACACATCACCGTTACCCTGATTAATCTGTACGATCAATACTGTATGACTCAGTATAATAGCGACACACAGCGATACAATCAATACACCCGATACTGTCTGAAGTTCTTTGATAAACAGATGTAATGTGACATTAGCAGCTGCCACAAGCATGGCAGCAATGATCACAATATTCAATATGATTTGTACGGCATCTGAGTATGAGTCAACTGAACTACTTGATGTACAGTTGGTACCATTAGCAGGAGCCACAAACAGGTTAATATTGTTACTAGCAATTATCCAACCTTCAGTATTATTGATAATATTCACATCAGAGTGGTTTATCCTGATAGTGAACTCATTCACAAAACAATACTGAGAGGAAGTTAGTAGCACACCAACACTGTTGTTGGACACCATGTCACCATTACCATCCATACAATAAATTAATTCAGGAAATACAATTAGCAGAACAGACAATATTGCCATGATCATATCTGGAAAATAACAAATAAATAAATAAATACATAGCTAGATGGAGTACTTTACTAGCTACTATGATCTTTGTGCACAAGTAGCCACTCACCACTGCAGCACATTGTATCTATAACATTTGATTGTTAGTGTACTAGCTAATAACTAAATTGCTGCTACATAAAATTAATGCTGAAAACTGATCAGTAATTCTGTAGCGGCCATTTTTTTGGCTAAGTACAGCCAGTGTGGATGTGTGACAAACAAGTACAGGAAGTAATTTTCACACATCCATAACTCTACGGTTTCCAAAACAATTATCCAAGTTTGTACTCTCAGAATGGGGCACCTTCTATTTGAATTTTGAGCTGAATCTGCTCAGCCATCACTGAGATATGTGCCTTTCAAGTTTGCCTTATTTTCTTTGTAATTTTCTTCATCTTCTTTTTGAATCACTTAGAAAATTCTCTTTAACTCATGCATGCTTCAGTTTGGAAGTGTTATACACAGTTCAATTTTTCATACAGATCAATGAGTTATGCACTATTTTTAAAAAAATTGTAAAAGCGATTTTTCTGTCACGGATGCAGGGTGCATCACTTCAGTGAACAGGTTGAATATCAGTTTGTAGATAGATTAACCATCGTGGGAGTGCCTTTTGGTGGTTTGAAACGAATTGAGATAAATACCATCGAGTTATAACAAAAACATCAACCATAAAAACATCAACCATGTGTATCGGATGCACAATCTAGTTGCTAGTTAATAGCAATATTATTATTGTCACACCTACCAGACATTGGCAGACAGACGACTGAACGGGATGAGCAGAAAATTAAAGTGTAAGTAGATTAATCAACTTGAAGAGATTAATTGGGTGAGTTATAGTATGAAAAACAACTAGTGCACAATCAAAAATACTCTCACTCTATTAAAGCAGTCAGCTAGTATGCATTCTATTAAAGTGCTCAGTTATGGTACAAGTCACAATGTAAAGAGTTCAACTACATAACAAGTAACACAGTAAAGAGTTCAGCTATGTAACAGGTCTCCCTGCAGAGAGTTATGCAACAAGCCTATTTCTGTAATGCTTCACCCCTTTTCACAGCTTTGCATTAGTTTTTTGCACATGCAAGTACTGAAGTCTTTTGGGCCAGCATGTGTCTATATATTTTTTATTTTTCCACAGGCAAACAGCATTTTTACTCATTAGAAATTAATTTTATAACTTCATATTGTTGAATTGCATATGACTGTTCTATATGGGTATCTCAAAATGCTTGCTTGCTACATACATGTATGGTTGGTTTACTCATTGATATTTCAACAGATTTCCATTACATTACTGAAGGCTTGTACTTTGACAGTTTACTTACATATGCAATGACTAGTTTGCATAAGCAGTTTAGCTGGCAGATGTGAGAAAAAATTATACTAATGCTAATTTCTCTATTAGAATATCTTGATCATGTGATTGCTACATATGTTTGACATGTAGTCTATTTTGTTTGATTACGGTTTGTTAATATTTTGTACTACTCTAATCATTTTTTTTCTGAGCACTCCCAATACAATGCACATAGAATGATCTAGAATTTCCATTGACAGATCTTAATTATACAAGCATAAGAAAAAATTAGGAATTTTAAATTAGAGTAGGAACAGTGCACAGTATACTACTGCTATAAAAAGTACTGAAACAAGCTGGATCGGAGTAGTGCGTAATGTCCAAATACTGTAAAACAATAAGAAGTGAATATCCCTACTGTGCTACACTCAATACACAATAGGGATATTCACTTCTTATTGTTTACAGTATTTGGACATTACGTACTACTTCGGTCCAGCTTGTTTCAGTACTTTTTATTGCACTGTCCCAACTCTAATTTAAAATTCCTAATTTTTTCTTATACTTGTTTGTGAAGTTTTTTTGCAAGCTCATGACCACTAAATAGCCTGCTTTTCAGAAAAGCAGTCACAATATTTTAAAAGAGTTAATCACAGCACTATTATACTAGATTATGACTCATACAATAACTACTGATCAGTGGGCGTGGCTCTACATAAGCTTGCAGGCAATAATGTACGTGGATTCGTGCATACCTACAGACTGATGAATGGGCGTGGCTACCATATGTCTACAGACAGTAATTTTCATAAGTGGGCGTGGCTCACAAAACAAGCAGGGCTACACATTTAATTTAGCATGTAGGGTCATACCTGAATAATCTGTAAAGCGGGACCTGGATGACCTGACTCAGTTTAACATTCTTACTAAATAAACTATATTTATTGACTTACACATTGCTATATAGTTCACCGTGAGTTGCTCTCACTGATCGATATCAACAGCGAGTCACGTACGCATGTGTTCAAATAGTTTTGTGCAACCGGCGATCACATGTATTCGAATAGTTTGATGCAATATACACTGGTAGATGGAAGCCATGCTGTAGTCTATTAACACTCAGTGGTAGAACCTTGACTGATGGCCATGATAAAAGGTAAGACAATAGCGCAAGCATTGTATGTTTATCAATATACCAAAGGTTTTTCTTAAGCGAACTAGAAATGTTTCTGCGAAAGAATTAGGGGTGTAGCTGTAGCCAGTTTTCCGCTACGCTTGACTGAAGGCATCAGGCAGGCATCAGGAAGGAAGGAAGGAAGGCAGGCAGGCAGGCGGGTGGGCGGGCAGGCAGGCAGGCAGTAGAAAATTCTGTTGAACAATTAAAAACAAAAATCTGTAGCAACTTGACGGAAATGTTTCAGGTCGATCTGAAGACACTTTTGGGCTTGGTTTTACCCAACAAATACTGTCATGTCGTTGTGAGGAAAAATTAATCGTGGCAGGTTTTTGGGTTATAATATTATTATATCACAGACAGACATGGGGCCAAGTACATTTGAAAGTACTTAAGTAAAGTACAAGTACTTTTGAATTTTCCAAGTATAAGTACAAGTACTCTGGCGACAATCAAGAGAGTACTTAAGTAAAGTACAAGTACATGCTGGAAGTACTCAAGTAAAGTACAAGTACATTTTGCTGTAGCAAAATATATACTTATTCAGTGTATTGTAGTATGTAAGTGTACCTAGTGGGGTTGGTACTTTCAGGTTTTTGTCAACTATTCACTCTCTTAAACATTTAAAATGCACTAACTTTAGCAGCAGTATTGTTTTTATTTGCCAGAATTCTATGACATCATTAATCGTGGCTACATGATGCATAGTAAGGTTAGGGAAGGCACTAGAAGAATTGTACAATGCACCCTCATGCAATTTCGTTAAGTACCCACTGTGTACAAACTACGTACAATGTTTGCAGTACTTACAAGTACATAAGTACTCAAGTACATAGCAAAGTACTTGAGTATAAGTACAAGTACACTGGGGAAATTAAGGAAGTATTTAAGTAAAGTACAAGTACTTTCAAATCTGTACTTAAGTGTACTTAAGTATAAGTACTCATGTACTTGGCCCCATGTCTGATCACAGATCGCCCCACACCTTTGATGTCCCTACTATACAGTATTATCATACTGTATGATAACTTTACCACACTGGTGTAATAAACTAGAAGTTTAAGGTAGAAATTAAATGAGGTGAGCAACTGACAGCAGTGGCTGAGTGACAAAGAGTTTGGACATAATAGGTACGGAGGTCCCTCATTTGAACTTGATTTGATGTTTTATTTTTAAAACCAAACTAGTTTCACATGTCTGGTTATTGCCTTATATCTCCATAGGGATCATCCATAACTTTCAGCATATTCACAAAGTGTACTGAGAGTACTCTTTTTACTGTTCCCTATCTCCTATTCAAAAGCTTACTGTTAAAAATGTTGATACTTTGTACAGAACGTTGGTTATCTGCAGTCTTGTGTACACTACTTTTGCTACTATGTATACATAGCTAATCTTCAAAGCAACGTATGTTCAGGTAGATTTCGTACAGGGGAAGTTACCCACTCCTTCTAACGTACTCTCTGTACTCTTGAGAGAATAATGGATGATCCCTTAGCTAATACTCTCAGTAATTTCAGGTTTGCATTAGGATGGTTAGCCTATCAGCAGACTGAGTTTACACTTATTTTTGTAAGCCATTTACCCTGCAAGCATGACAAAATATCATACTTTGAAAATTGCTTCTAACTTTGAACTACCTCTACCAATCTGTAGATATACTGGAGGATAGATGTGTTGTATTTTCTTTATACCCTTCAGATTTGAAGAGAATCCAATAAAGTTTGTGTATGTTAATTTTTGTAAGCAATGTTATGAAGCCATCCAACAATTATGACGTATGATAAACACATAGAACAATGCCATGACCTAAACACAAGTGGGCGAAATTACCCTGAAAGCCATTCTTAGCAAATGCAGTTAGCGACAGAACAGAGCACATGACGTTATCAACACTACAAAACGACTCCTGTCCACGTTGTAAAGCCAGGTGGAACACGATAAGTTAATTCACTTCCAGTTGCCTTCATGGTATCGTTCTCAGCACCACACCATGGCTTCTATAAATGCACTCTCACCCACTAAACACGATAGCAAGCCTCCCCATAACAAAGTCACAGACTTACTCGTGGGCATTAAGCCAGGCCTCAACCGAGAAAGAAGCAGTTGGCCACTTACTGTCGCTCTCGGCAGCTCAAATCAATTAAAGCTACGCCGTACTAAGCTAGCTAGCTTCATCACACTGGTGAAGGCGAGTATGAATAATGCCTCGAATAGTTAATCACTACGGTCTCGAACTTACGCGGATAGGCACTTACCTCCTGCTACTTGGCGTTACCCCCACTCTTCGCAGCCACTACTTTAGTACAATAAACCAGTTAAAACACCGCCATTGCTTGTGCAATATGGAAAAAATAGCACTCGGGCATGGTCTCGAACCTAATACAGCACTTGGCTTCGCCTCATGCTGTATTAGTCTCTCGCCCATGCCCTCGTGCTATTTTTTCCATATTGCACTCACGGCGGTGCTTTAACTAGTATATACATCAACTAGTACCTGACACATGTATAACACAACCACCTAAGTTTATCACAGCTGCACAACCAACAGTTCCACCATGCATCATGTGCGCAATTCATGTGATGCAATACTAGATTCATCAGTATTGTGACCCTCAAAAGTAGTTAGAGCCACACCAGTGTGCAAATAGCAACTGGAGAGCTCCAGGGCTGTAAGATTTGGTGTTAATTTTAGTTGCAAAAAGTTCTGCCACTGAAAGTGGGGTTCGTCTAAACTCTCCGAACCCCCAGGCAACACCCTTGAATTTTGATAGGCTCCAATGTATTTTGACATCACTTTTGATTAGTTGTTAATCCGGTATACTTTGGTGTAGCAATTAGTGGTATAAATTTTTAGAAGCTTCTGGGACACCCTTGTTGTAAAGTGCTGGGATCACTAATGAAATTCAACAATATTGATGACCTGTTGTTAATTATGATATCATTTGTACACGAGTTGTGTTTAACAGTTAAAATACGTGAAATGAGTGATCTTTTGTGAGGTAGGAACTTAATGGTGAAGTATTTAAATGATTTCTGGCCTTGTAGCTACACTGTACTGTATAAAAAAGCAATACAGAACTCAACAGGTCATCATGCAGTAGCAGTGAAATGCTTTTTCATGGCACTTCCAGATTGTCAATATCTAAAAGTGTAGAAAATTAAGGACTACACTGTAAGTAAATACTTACAGAAAAGTTACAATGTGCTAAGTGATAGCTAGATGGGTTTCACATATCAACTTACTCTTTTAGAAGGGATTCTGCAGTTACTGTGTTCCCTTAACATGCTTCTAAAGTATGAGTCAACACAGCAAGGATTCCAATTCAGACTAGAAGGTTTCACATTCTTAACTATATTACACTGTATACGTGTAGCTGTTGACGATTTATCAATATTATTTCTTTGTTTCCCTACAGTAATTCATTATGTTTAAGGAAACGTGTACAAAATGTTTTATGTTGACCAGAACACACAACAATGTGTCATGTAGCCATAAAAGCTAGTTTGTCAATGTCTAGGCATACTGTGATCTGTATACACTGTATATATACAGGAACCAAGAAAATGCAATTTTCACACAATTGTATCTAAATAATGGCTAAACAGTGCCTATTTTATCTATCAAATATTTCCTTGGAATGAGACATCTTTCCTTCCAATTTTGAGCTACGTACGTAGATCGGTTTGAGATATATACCTTCAATGTTTATCTTATTTTCGTTGTATTTTTCTTCGTCTTCCAACAATTTTTTAGCAGTGGTTTGGTGAAAGGAATGCGATAATGTGTCTAGTATTGGTCAACTTGTTTACTGTTTCAACAGTGCTGTATTGGGATAAAAGGGAAAATACAGCACACTTGGGCAAATACAGCACAATTGAAATAAATACAGCACAGTTGAAATAAATACAGCACAGTTGAAATAAATACAGCACCCTGCCAGCTTTGAAGTGTGCAGCCAGGTGTACAATATGGAAATAAAAGTACACTTTTCACTTTGATCTTTTCACCCAAAGTACAACCCAAAGTACAATAAATTTACATGATGAATGTTTTTGTTCAGGGGGGGGGGGGGGGGGGGGTCATGATGCAGGTCATGATGCATGCATGATGTACGTATGCGTAATGACTATTGTGCAAGTACTAAAAATAATCTGAATAGCTGAGCTGAATAGTCTCTGTACAAAAAGTAGAGGAAGGGGCACGTTGTGGTGTGATACATATTTCAATTACACTCAGTTTGCTGTTTACAATGGTGTAAGTCATGGTTATAAAAACGCTGCCATTATGGAGTAATTAGAATTACAAAGATGATGATGTGTGGTGGTCACAACTTTCACGTCAACAGTAGCAGTGTGTGATCATCAGTGATCGTACTACAATCATTGTTATGTGATTTATCAGATAGTATGACTATGTTTAAAAAATAAATTTGTTAGTGCTCCGTGGTACACGTGGTCTCTTGTCCTACCCCCCCACAGTTTTTGTCTATTTGTCACATGTTGCAGGAATGTGATGCCTCAAATAGTTATATTGGAGTACAAACCAAGTATGAAGTTACTGGCCATCAACAGGAGGACTGGCTGAGAATAACATATACCTGGAAGAAAGTATTACCAACTAATGGAGGGCTCCCGTGTGCTAGGAAGTTGAAGTTGGCTGTCAGTGTGTTGTCTGGAAGTGAAGATTGGCTAGTTAGTATTGGCTAGTTAGTATTGGCTACAATAGGTTTATAGTTTCTATAAGCCTCATAAACAGCAGTGTATAGGCTTTAGCTATAGTTAGATGCACAAACAGCACCTTTTTTTTTTTTTTTTTTGCACATTTTGTGTACAGTCAAACCCCTCTAATCCGACACTCAATGGGAGCCATAAATTTTGCTGGATTAAGGAGGTTGTTGGATTATCAAGTAACCTCTGTAATCCATCATTGTACAATATCTAGAGTTATGTCGGATTATGCAGTAAATTACAGGTAAAACGGATCACACAATGTTTTAACTAGAATTTGCAAGTATTACAGCTTTTTTCTATTACTGTCAACCAATTAAATACTTTGGTTGCTTTAAAATTATTTTCTGTGATTGTTTTTAATGTTACTATTAATCTCTGTCGGATTACAAAAGTTGAAAACAATGTATTTCCAAGTCTAGGGAATCAAATTTTGTGTCGGATTACAGAGTACAGAGGTGTCAGATTACAGAGGTTGTTTTCTATACAAAACTGTTGGTAAATGACATTTTGGTCGAATTAGAGAGGATTCTGGATTACGCAGGTGTCGGATTAGAGAGGTTTCTATTGTCTGCCTTCTGCTCTTCACCATTCCTATCATCTTCAATTTAATGGTCATCTTTTTTTTCATGCACGAAAACCATACCAAGGCGTACATCAACATTTTCCTTAGATGATCATAGTTTAATGACACAAAACTATTTTAAGCACTTATATGTGTAGTTGTTGCACTTATAAAACAATAGCATAGGGCCATACCCTTGAATGATCAGAACATGCTGCCACGGTCTAGGTGACCAGCTAATCACTCGTACTCTTGCGAGACAATGTTGCAATTGAGCAGTACTGTACTCAGTCAGTCACACATGTATATCATAGCTATACTATAACCCCTTTGCTAGCTAAAAAAAATTAATATCATAGTAGGTAGATTTAGGTATACACAACCATAGTAACACAACTACATGCACAGCTTAAGTGTAGTTGTGTTAACACTAGAGCTATAGCCACTTGGTTAGATTGAACATCGTAGCACATTTCTCGTAAGCCGGGTGAGGCACCATGGTAAGTGTAATTGTCAATATGAAGGTATGTGCTCTTTAGAGTTTAGTGCATGCACGAAGTCAAATTATAATACTGCATTTTTGCAAAGCCAGTCACACGTAAAGTTTAATTATCTATAATTGTTGAGAACCAGCTATTACTAGCTAGATCCTCCCCTAGTCTAGCTGGCAGTAGCTAGATAGTGTGGCTACAGACTATAGCTACTATGATATAGTGAGTATTGTCATGCACACACCACATGGCAGATATAGACTATAGCTAGCTACACTTGGAGTTTATAAATCTATGCATGCACTAAACGAATATGATCCGGTTGATGATGCCGGGTGTCTCGCGTCAGTCACATGACCCGGCACTGCATTCCGGCTATTTTTCTTTTCCACTGATTAAGCCACAGCTACTGGCTACGAGGTCTCCGGCGGAGGACCTCAGTAATTAAATGGAAAAAAAATCAAGGCAAACTGAGGGGATCCAGCCACATATAGTCTGATACGAGAGACAGCTATACATTTAGTAGTTACTGCATGGCAATTTGTTTTGTAGCCTCGAGGTTTTGTACATAGCTTGTGGTTTCTCGTCTCTATACTGAAAACTGAGAGCGAGAATTTCAGTGCTGTTCCATGCGTTGTCACGAGCCTTACAAATGCTAAGCCAGGGGTTAAGGGTCTCTAAAGGAACGGCCCGAGTGGCCAGTCCTCGCTTTAGGCTCGCTACTCACCGCCGAAGGGATACCCTTCAAGAAGAGTTACAGTATGCTATGCCGACCGTCACCGACGACAGTTCAGTGTGGCTTACTTTGGGTGTCACTCAATCGTCGCAGCTCATCCATCATGGTCCCTTTCTAGTAGTACAGCGACTTCAAACCTCTCAAATTTTTCACCATCAATATAAACTCTACACGTAGCAATTAACAGCCTATCCATATCCGGAGTCACGCACGCGCTTTTTAAAACTTTATCCGTAAAATTCCGTGCAGCCGGCCCGATTACGAAGATATCATAATTTATCTACATTTTATATTTTATTTTTTTTAATGTTTTTCAACACACAGAAATTACAACAGTATATGTAACACTTTGACACCTCAGATCAAAGGAATTCTTCTAGTTATGCTACAAATGTGATGTGGCACACTTTGCAGTGCGACATCTAGGCACACTTAGCAGTGCAACATCTAGATGTCGCACTGCAAAGTGTGCTGACAACTCATTACTGCATTCCACAAACTGTACAGCTTTAATGCTTCTTACTATTGAATACTGTAGTAAAATGTATCATTAAGTACGGTAGTACTTTCATTAAGTACGGTAGTACTTAATGGTAGGGATCATCAAGGTTCATCATTTCCCGCCAAAAAAAATCGCATGAAAAGCAGACTTTCTAAGCTATAACGGCGATTTGTCATCATTGTGCTATGAAAACAAAACACACCTATGCTTTCAAAACAGCTCGAAACGCATCCAATGGATTTCTACGAATTAAAAAATATATATTATCCGACCGAATTTTATACTGACTGACTGAGTGCCTGACTGACTGACGCGTTCAGTCAAGCGTATCGGAAAACTGGGTACTGCTACAGCCCTAATTCTTTCACAGAACGCTCAAAATTTCTGCAAGAAGAAACCTTTGACATAGCGCTAAAGATACAGTGTGTGCGCTATTGTCTTACCTTTTATCCTTCTTTACTGCGGCCATCAGCCTTGGTAATCACCAGCATGGTAGGGCTTCACCACCCGGCTTACGATAGCGCGGGGCCCAAACACTAGCCGTCCAGAAAGGTTGTCGCACTAAATTATTCGAATACACGTGTTGTTTAGAAGTAGACTTTGAGAAAGAGCGAGTTGTTCAATGTCGAACTATATACACGTGTAAGGGGACATGGAGGCAGAGGAGGGGGACATGGAGGTAGAGGAGGGGGGCATGAAGGAAGAAGAGGAGGGCGTAGAGGAAGGGGGCGTGGAAACAAAGAAAGCGATGATGGAGGCAGCCAATCTGGGACAGAAGTTAAAGTTACACCACCAGTGACTCAGGAGCATGACACAGGACAGAACATAGCAACACAAGGTTGCAATATTTTTGTTTATAATTATAAATAGTTGTGTATCAAGAGTAATTTGGATGAGGGACAGTGTCTATCTGCACTACAGGCACAGCTCTAAGTATCATCTCTGGCTTCCCTAAATAATTAGCTTAACCTCATCATCAACACCGATCATCGCCTATCAACAAATCAGGGTAGATGTGTGGTGATGTGTTAATGCTTTGATGAATCTTAAGCTATAACTGGTAGCTATTATAACAATGCATGGTACTTCTATGCATAATTTACTTCAGCAAAATTAGTACCATGATAAAATTAATTTGCAATTGCATCCTTATGAACTTAGCATTTGTAATAGATTTTGTTGTAGAAATGAGCAGTGCACAGATGGTAGATGAGAATCACATATTAAGATTTCTCAAATTACAAGAAAAAAATAAATAAATTACATTTCAATAAAGCAGTCAACAATTTCTGGTAATGAAAATATAACACAACTATTTCTGCTGAGAAAGATTTCATTCTACATCATGCCTCGCTGTATGGTCTGTATAAAAGTCCATTGTACTATGTTACTAGCATTTACATTGAGAACTTGCATGTAATCCTGGAGATTCTGCTAATATGCTGCAGGTGAATAAAAAGTACACAAACAAGTGTAACAAAAAATTTGGAATTTTCAATATGAGTATAATATAGGGATCAAAGTAATAAAAAGTACTGAAACAAGTGAGATTTACCACCTGATGCCTTACTACTACACACATATCTTACTAGAACTGCAGAGGGTCTTGAAATGCTGAAACAAGTGACATTATCTACCACCTGAAGTCTTGCTAGTACACACAATCCCTACTTCAGTTCCTGAGAAGTTATAGACAATGGCACAATCCCTACTTCAGTGGCATTTTCTATAACTTCTCAGGAACTGAAGTAGGGATTGTGTGTACTAGCAAGACTTCAGGTGGTAGATAATGTCACTTGTTTCAGCATTTCAAGACCCTCTGCAGTTCTAGTAAGATATGTGTGTAGTAGTAAGGCATCAGGTGGTAAATCTCACTTGTTTCAGTACTTTTTATTACTTTGATCCCTACTCATATTGAAAATTCCAAATTTTTTGTTACACTTGTATGAAACCTATGTGACCAACATCCACTTTACATTGTGGGCTTCAGTGATCTCCTGTGGCCTACAATTGAGCCTCCTGTGGCTCTCAATTGAGACCAACCGAATCCCACAATCAAAACTGTCTCGTGGTGATAAGGTTTCTTATACATTTTGAAAACCTTACATAGTAAGTAATAGTGTTATAGTAAGAGCTAATATGAAGCTTTGATATAGTAACAATAATGATATATTCAACCGCCACAGAGGATCCTGGACAAATGCCAGACCACATTAAAGGCACCCACAACCACATCAAAGGCATTTAACTTAAAAGTGAATTTAGCAGCTTAAAACTACTGTAAAAGTAACTTGAAAGGGTTAGAACTACTTTAAAAAGCTACTTTGAAGTGTAACATATTAGTTGCAACACTGTAAGTCGTGCATTACCTGATATGTACGCACTCGCCCTCGGGCGCTGCGGGCATCGTGCGTACATATCAGGCAATGCACTCCCCACAGCGTTACAACCATTACGTAACATGTACGGGATTATTATATAGGTTAATTGCACTATTTACAGTGTGTTGAAGGCCCGGACCTTATCAAAAAGCTTTGACGATCACCTTAGGCTGCAAAGTGATGTTGACCGATTGTTGCAGTGGTCTCACACATGGTTGCTTCGGTTCAATATAGCTAAATGTAAGCTGATGCGGATTGGTAACTCTGCTCCATTCACCTACTCCATGCTGGACAGTTCCACCAACTTACCCGGCTTTGAACTTACCCGGCTTTGAAATCACAGAAGTGCATGCAAGAAGAAAAAGATCTTGGTATTTGGTGCACTGAAGACTTGAAACCATCTCTACAGTGTCGTAAGGCTGCAGCAAAAGCTATGCAAGTTCTTGGTTTGCTAAGAAGGTCCTTCAAACTTTTTTCTGTTGACTTGTTGACTTTTTTGTACAAAATGTATGTCATACCTCACTTGGAGTATTGCATCCAGGTCTGGAGCCCTTACTTGGCAAAAGATATTGATCTCCTAGAGAAAGTACAGAGACGTGCCACCAAGTTATTACCAAGTTTATTTGATTTACCATACGAAACTTGTCTATAGAGACTTGGTTTATATATATTCACTGTACTGTAGACGTCAAAGGGTAGATCTAATTGAGACCTACAAGATATTGAATGGTTACTATGACATCAACCCTACCTCATTTTTCACTTTCAGTAATACGGATACCACCAGAGGTCACCACCGTAAACTCTTTAAATTTCGATCTCGGCTGCTAGTGAGGAATAATTTTTTCACCAACAGAGTAGTTAATTTGTGGAATTCTCTTCCAGCAGAGTGTTATTTCTGCACCAACCATAGCATTATTTAAGAAGAATCTTGATGATTTATGGAGAACAACAAGATACGGGCACTCTCAAAGGCTAGCTTGACAGTCCTGTGCTGCCAAGCAATTTTTGTCCTTTAATAATAATTACACAACCAAGTACTAAGAATAATAAGAAATGCAGTTGAAAATTATGTCATAAATAAATAAATAATAATTAATAAATAAATAATAAATAATGAGAAAAGTACAAGGCCTAGCACTACGCACTAACCTGTAACATGATCGCAGATAGATGTCCTTTTCAACTTATAATCAGTAGACGTATCCATGCCGTCGATAAGAAAAATGATTTTCCATATAACGCCTTTCATATAAAACATGGTTAGCACGTGCAAGTAATGGCACCCGCTACTTAGAATATAAAGAAGCAACTATTGACCTCACCTTTCGTACTTTTCAAAAGTGCTTCTGGAGTTTGGATCTTCTAAGTCTCTGGTTCGACAGATTGTGCTTCGACGATTAAACAAGGTAACTATGCTTAACATTTACGCTTTATATTCTGTATACATCACATTTCAAAAAGCGGGTTTTAACTCTAGCATAACTCAACTTTAACTCTAGTTTTATAGGGCTGATTTTTTACTTGAAACCCGAATGTATTTGTATCAGCGGTTTGTTAAGCTTTCCCAGACAAAGTGGATGGGGATTACTTAATAAAACTGTATCAGCCACACGCAGTGGGTTAGTCTCGCTTAGCCAGACCGCTTCTTTTGTGTGGGGGCGGGGAAAAGATAATGTAGCTTTGGGGGGAGGGAAAGTTTGCCTACTTCAGAATCTTCTCAAGCTTTAGTACTCATTTATGTTGTCTTGCTAGGGTAAGCTATAGCCAAGTGTTGAAACCCTCACTTTCACCCTCCACTTTTTTCTGCAAGCAAGCCTGCACACACTGTGTTGGCCATGCACTGTTTGTATATGCCGCATTAGTAGGTTGTCCCGTTGGTGATTGTACTTGGTTGTGTTTGCCCCGGGCCTAGTAGTAATAATAATAATAATAATGCCATACACCAGTATCCTGTACTGGTGGCCAAGTTAATTAAGTATTATAGTATATAGAAATAATTAGCTAATCTATGAATTAATCAAAATTTGGTACATTGGGTGATTAGTTGCATCTACTACATGGGCATTAAAAATCTAAAACCCTTTGTAGCTGATAATTTTTGTAATTTTGATAGATCTCTGTGGATGTACTATAAATCATAGCTTCGTATCTGTGACAGGGCTAGGTTGCTAAATATGATATTTCTGTATTTAAATAGCTCAGCTAGCATGGCAATGCAATACACAGTTATAGCAGAGCAGTGTTTATTCTAGGCAGTGGCGGAGGAAGTAGTTGATATGTGGGGGGGCTGACCAGGGGCGGAACTGAACTGAGGCACTACATTGTCTCTGGTTTGGTAAGGTGAGACCAAAAAAAAAAAGGTCACAACCAGCTGACAATAGCTGCCCACCTCACCAGCTACGCATTTATAGCTGATAAACTATATAAAGCAGAGATGAACTGAAAGCCATAATGATGTTTAAAATAATTAACCACCTTGTTGACATCCCAGTAAATCCGTTTCTGACACCCATATCCACTGTACATAGTACCAGAGGTCATAATATGAGATTTATGCAACCAATGACACGGATTGATTCTTATATGTACTCCTTTTTCCCTTCGGCAATCAAATCTGGAATGATCTATCCCAAAATGTGATTGACTCCAATGATATTGATCAGTTCAAACAAAAACTAGCAATTATTTAATTTGTATACTTATATGCATGTTGTGACCTGTGCACTATACTCTAATAGAGGTCTGCACAGTATTACCAATAATAATAAAAAAAAAAAATCCTTACATAGCTCTAATACTGTGACTGCTTTATTAGAATATCTCAATCTTTATCACTGTTTTCAGCCCCAGGATAATTTCGGCGTGATATTCTGAGGGGGACTTCAGCCCCCCCCCCACTTTCCGCCACCTATGATTCTAGGATTTCTCCTTTGGAGGGGAAAAGGGAATTTGGGGGGTGACCAGGTGAAAGTCTACTATATGGTTGTCCAAGTTCACAACTATGTAAAACACTTGAAATAGTTGCCAAACACTGATTAGTCATTTTAAGGCTGAGTCATGAGTTTTGATTTTTGTGATTGGGTGAAACCAGATTATATGATCAGGCTTTCTCATGCAGATTAAATCTGGGGGTATTTGTGGCGGCTGTGCATACCATTTTGAAAGTAGAAAATTTTACAAATTACACACATTGATATTGAATTTAAGGACAATTTTAAGAGTTAAGCATGCTTGTTAGAAAAAACTCGATAGACTTGGGCTCTCAGATATTGAATAACTTTCATTATATGCATGAAATTTTGTTAGTTGTATATGTATGAACCCTATGATATAGCAGATTTTTTTTAAAATTAATTGATCTGATACTGAATCTGAGAGAATTTTAAGGTTGCATTTGCAATTTTTAACCTGGGAAAATTTTACATATTAACTACTTTGAGATTGAATCTGAGAGCATTTTTGGTGTGCCTATGCATTTTGAAAACAAAAAAAAGTATAGCGAACCTAAGTAGCCACTCACAACTTTAGGAGGTGAGTATGAGATTTTAGGTAGGGAATGTTCCCCCCCTAACAGCCCTAGAATAAACACTGTCTAAGCAGAGGCGGATCCTAGGGTTTGACAGGTGGGGGGAGGAGTAGTAGGTAGCTACTAGTAGGGGTCTGAAACACACAGTCCTTCTGAAGCTATAGGTATCACTTGATGTGTTTTACATGTTTCCGGTAGGACTGAATATTTTATGTAAAGCAACATTATATACACAAATATCTAAGTCATAGTATTCTAAGTGGTCTGCTTTAATCAAGAGCTGCATGTAGAGGTCATGATCAGTGACAGTTATGAGTTCAGCTTTGAAGCTAGAGTAAATAATATTACCAAGTGAATTTAACTTGCCAGCAGACCTAGCTAGCTATAGCTAGTTACATAGCTAAGTGTAGATCATATGAGATCTATAGCTATGATGTACATGTCCATGATTTAGTGCTGCAGATGTAAGTTTCATAGATTCTTAACACACCTGTAGTGCTACATAGGGTGACTGTTGAATTGATCTTGTGCATGCATGTATAAAGTTTTTTTGTGGGGGGTGAGGGGGCACATATGTCCCCCTCTGGATCTGCCACTACATTTTGTATTATCAATTTTAAGCACAAAAGGCTTAGTGCCTGTACAAGGTGGTTTGTTGTAGTATAATAATCATGGGAATGCTTAAATGGCTGTTCGTCACTGCCTACAACACTTAGTTAGAGATGTTGGTCTAACAGTTACAAGACTTATGTGACCACAACCTAATTATGGTAGAGGGCGCTATACCAATCATAACTATTTTATCACTTGACCAAAAAGTGCTCTATACACTTTTTATAATGAAGTCATTTTGTGGTGGATAAGATTGACAATCAAGTTTTTAATATGTGCATGAAGTAGTAAATTCTGATTTTATTAGTAATTCACTGTGTACTGAAGCTACAAGCAATATACATACGAAGACAAGATGTCACAAAATTTATACCCTGATGACCTTGGTCACTCATCATGCCACCGGTGATGACCTTGGGCATGCTCCATACACCCATGATGAACTTGGGCACACGTCATTCCCCAGCTGGCGATGACCGTAGACATACTGCCTGCCACCAGCGATGACCTTGGGCACCCTTTGTGCCACCAGCGATGATCTTGGACACCAATTTAATTCATGATCAATAATGGGAAAAGACATTTTATATTATTATTATGCTCAGCTGGTGTAATTTACAGGGATTCACAGATGTAGCAACCATTACAATGTTTGAGTGGACAAACAAGGTTTGTAATTACATTTTCAATGTGTGACTTGTCAGTAAACTGAGAAGCTATATGTTGTACCATTATCTATGCTTGTACTGATCGAGGCATCCATTAATGGTTAGCTAGCTACCACCAAAATCAAGTTTAAAATTATTGTATCTTGTCATTAAGTTATGGCAGCTTTTTGTTACAGTACATGCGATTCAATTAGAACACCATGGATCATATACTGTAGGACATGACAACTTTTCTACAACTCATGTAAGCATTACAACCATTACATCATTACATCAGTAAGGTAACCAAAGGTAAACATGAGTAAACTGTAGGATAAAGGGTGGAGCACGCATGGGTAACATGACCAAACATGGAGTAAACTGTTGTAAATATGGGGACAATTAAGGGTAACATGGGGTAAACTATAAGATGAACTAATGACAAGCACAGAAGAGTAAACAAAGAGTAAAGATTGGGTAAACGTGAGTACACATGCAATAGGCTAAGTGAAAGGTCAGACTTGGAGCTGCCTGGTGGGTAATGTCCAAATATAATATAATAGACTTAGTAGTCATGTTAGAAACTTTGAATTGGCCCTCACTTTCATAAATCTATAGGTATATAATTAGCTAGTTGACAACAAGCATTTTACAAGGAAATCAACAACTTATCAGGTAGGACTATCCATTCCATCATCCTTCCCAACAAAACCACCACACTACAGTATAACCACTTTCTCCAACCCAGCACATGATGTTACAGTAGTTATTATCAACATTCTTTATTTCCAAAAACAACCAAAGATTGGAACAGCTTGCTATACGTATGTCTATTATAGAGTCAGAAAACACTGATGGATAATATTTCAAATCACCTAGCTTATTTGCTGTACATGTATGTGTGTGATTTCTTTGGAGTGTTAATCACTCCCCCCGGATGCATCAGCAATTGCTATCTGCCCAGTAATAATAAATCAAACATGGATAGAGTACAGGGGCGGATCTAGGATTTCAGAAGGGGGGGTGCTAACTTGGACATTAATATATGTGGCAAGAAAGTTGATGCAACTAGTGTGCAAAGCACACTCAGCATGTGGACTCCGCATACTCTATCTAAGGAGTCTGGGGGCATGCCCCCCACAGGAAAATTTTGCAAATTTGGCCTACTGAAATTGAATTTGGTAGTAATTTTGAGTGAAAAATGATGTAACTTTGTTCATGTGATACCATCATTCCCCTACAGTTTGTCAATATAAAACTAAAGGGTACAGCCAGTAGCTAAAATCCAATCTAATATCTTAAAGAACTAGTAGTGGAACATATGGGTATCAGCTGCACATGATCAAATTTAGTGTTTTGAAGTATAGCATAATTTACAGTCTCATGGCTCAAACTACACTAGCTGTCCAAACAGCAGAGAAGGTATAATTGTGAGTGGAGAGGGCATTGGCAAGCTAAGTAGACTGACTCACCAGTGTGTGGAGTGCATGTGCACTCAGCATGTATAGAATTCTCCAGCTAGCGGGCTCTGGTGGCATACTCCCCTGGAAATTTTTGGACAATGGTTATCACAAGATAAAGTCTAGAAGCTATTTTTAACCAAATGTGGGTACAAGATAAATGAGTTCAGTTGGAGGTAATTTTAATTAAAAACAGAACTATACACTGTTTCTTGCTATTGGATTTTAAGAAAATGTATAATAGTGGCTTGTCAAAGAGAACAAAGAGGGTATAGTTAATTGAATGTAAGGTCAAGGAGAATATTTAAACACACAGGATTGGATCTACTTCATATATAGTCACTGTTCTGTGGTGCAGGTTGCTATTTTACTCTAACTTTTAAAATGATGGATCACCACAATTTGTTTTACAACCAGTCTACAAATACAACTAGTTTTTGGCCATGACTAACCCTTTTTTAGCACACAATGACCATGACAACATAAATGTTGCAGTATCATTTATGCTTAAAGTTGAGTAGCATGGGATTTGATCAAGTAAGGGAAACAAAACAAACAACTCTCAGATGTTGCAGCCTTAATTGTGAACTTTATAAATGCTAAGAAATTCACTATTGTATATGACAGTGACTGTTGTTTTACTTGCAAGAGAAGCATTTCAACCCAAGAATCAAATTTGTAGCAGAGCCTAAAACACACTTAAACTATTTGACAGAATAAGTTGCTTTCAGAATAGACTTTCAATTAATGATGTTTTATCCAATTTAGTACATTAAAGGTATAAATCTTTTACCAAAATGATGGGTATATCACAGGATGTTTGGCACAATGGTGACAGTAGCAGTGCACAGGTCTAGAAGAGTAGGTTTAATTTCAGCTTACACTCAGGGAGCTTTTTGAAAATTATAGTTATAATGATGGTTGTTCTATTAGAGTAGTTGACTGTTCTATTAGAGTGTTTCGATTTTAGCAGCTTCTAAGGTAAGACTTACTCCAAAAGAATAATTGTGAGCCCCTCTTAGTAATTCTTGGATAAGATTAGCTATTCTCCTTGCTCTTTTCTATCTTTTCATTGCCCATACATGTGCATAAAATGCAACTGCACCTATACTACAGCTTCTAGAAGCTTCCTAGCTTGCTCATTGTAAAAGTTTGGAGGGGGGGGTGCTTCAACCACCAAAGCACCCTCCTAAATCCGCCCTTGGAGTATACCAAGAGTATGGGCATATAAATACATATATTATGTGACCAGATTTGTGAAAAGAGTTTTCCACAATAACACAGATCCAATGCTATGAACATGGAAGACAAGATAGTAAACATATATATTAATCCGAAATTTTCTTCATTAATTAAGCTACATGTTGATACGCACCCATGTTTCAAGTCTTTAGTATATCTCAAGTTATGAGTTGTCAAAATTGGAAAATAGGATGTGTGGAAGACCGCTTTTCAAATCCAGTCACATTATACCGTAGGTGAACACGAGGTTAACACAGGTAAGCATACAGTACACATGGGTACACAATCCAGGGGGTAAACTAAAGCAAGCATGGTTAACATGGATAAACTAAGGTTAAGATTGGGTGACGAGCATAAGGTAATTTAAAAGTAAACACAAAATCACATACAGTAGATAATGACAACAAACTATAAATGGCTGACCACCACTGATGATATATGTAGAAAATTTCCTTTAACTTTTAGTGATTGCTCCAGTGTAGCATAAAATATGCTGGCCAATTGGAAACTCAATATATAATCAAAGTCAGTATTTTCTAAAGACTGTGAAAGGTAGACATATAACACTGTGAAAAATGTGGGATATAAGATGGTATTTCCAGTGGCTTATTGAATACAAATAAGCCTTAATATAAACACTGTATTATACTCGTGTTATACTTTAGTATAATACATACTATACTATTACATATATGGCTTCAGTTTATTTTTACTACATTACCTGAAATAGCCTATATCTAGTATAATGTCCACACTATACATCACATATATGGTTTCAGTATGTTTAACACATTAACTAAAGCCTTACATGAGATTGTTAGTATAATACAGGTTATATCAAGCTTTTTTGTATTCAATAAGCCACTGGAAATACCATCTTATATCCCTCTTTTTTCACAGTGTAAAGGATAATCATTCATACATAAACATGGCAAGATATAACAACACTGAACAACTACGTACACTGTATTTCAGATTACTTTTTGAGTAAACATGATAAACATCATGTAGCTTAAGCTTGATACATACTAAAAAAGCAAATCGGATAAACAATTTGTGGGTGTGCAACTCTGGATTTAATAGTAATAATGTATGCTTACTTATGTCAGCGTTCTAGCTAATAATTGCATGTGCGATTAATAATAATAAGTTACTTTTTAAATAATACTATTTCCTGCATGCTTTGGGATTTAACATTTGCTGCTGCTGCTCGTGCACATACTGTACTTATGTGCATTAATTACTACATAACTTATATCTTCAGTTTAGTTGCAGGATAGCTTGCAGCTTGCGGAATACTTTTTCAATTGCATACATGTAGATTGTAACTACTACATATACTCAGCTGATGCAGCATCTGCATGTACCACATTATTTTGCTGCATTAACTTGGGACATATACAGTTAATTGCTGCATATACTGTACTTACAACAACTTTACAGTATGTCTAGGCTTGGTGGCTTATCATGGTCTTGTTTGTAGTTGCCAATTTCTTACAGTTCCACACTTTATTCATGTCTGTATTATATACACATGCATGCAGTGTACCATCACATAATTTAGGTGGGGGTAATGTAGGAATTGGTAAATAGAGAATCTGGGTATATGAGGTGCCAGTTATGTACCAATAAACTAACTTAGTTGACATACAGTAGCAACCTTCAATAGCTATGTTTGTCTACATTATATGTTTGTAATTAATCATTTGCTATAATTTGATATGGTTTCTTATTTATTCTCTTCCTTTTTGCCTAAGTATTCTGCAGTGTTTACCTCCCCTCCTTGTGCAGGAGATTAATTACTACTTGGCCCAAATTTCTTCAGTTGATCATTTTTCATCAACACTCATACCCTTGCAATTGCTATATATAGCTATCATGGTCTTATTGAGGACTTGTTTAATTCTTATGTATTGTTATGTACAACTACCGCATGGCTTTGTGAAATTGTAATAATATATTGCATCACAATAAATGGAGCTTGGTGCGGGATTAGGATATGAAACAAAAAAGGAACTACAGTAAGCGCAATGGTGTCAGATACGCTATTACATACTTTGTAATTATATATAACTACGTAGATTCAATTTTCCTTGATTTATACATGGCATGCACTACCAGATACAACTGCATGCATATGAAATTTTCATGAAACTTTCCATCAAATCCTCACGAAAATCCCTATGATTTTTACATCTCAACATTTAATGGGTACTGCACCCACGAAATCTCTGCAGTTGCATGAAAATGCCATGAAATTCGATCTGATGCTAACAGGCATTTCATGCTCATGAAAAATCAATGGTACCCCATGAAATGACTTTCTAGCATGGTATATTGCATGGGTAGCTACCATTTGACATTTCGTGGTAAAATTGTCATTTCATGGTATACTCCTTTCTTATGGATTACAAAGAGATCTCAATTCTTCATCATAGTGGACAGAAGTATGACTATGTATACAGCATTATACACATCTCTCTTAATCTGCTACTGAGTATTGGTTATCAAAGATTGCACGATTGGGAGAATTGCAAATTTAAACATCCAAATACGTACTCTAGCTCGCAATCTTGCCCATCTTTTATTTATTTATTTATTTAGTACTGTGTAGGACTCCATCAAGGAGTATAACACACAGATACAAAAACAAAATCAAAGTAAATTCAGATGATTTAACAAAATGTCCTTAAAACAGTTTATAGATGGCTGATTGACCACATCTTCTGGCAAAGTGTTCCATAATTTAATAGTGGATGGTAAAAAGGAAAATAAGTACGAGTTGATTCTTGCTTGTGGGATTCTGAAACGTTGTGAATGACCTCTGGTAATGATGACATTGATGTTAGTGAGATAGATGGAACTTCCATTTGACAATTGATTATCTTATAAAACATGACTAGTTTGCAAACTGTACGTCGTGATTCTAGAGAGGGCCAATTAAGTGATGTGAGCATGTTAGTAACACTACTTCTCCAGGAGTAATTGTTCATTGTATACCTTGCAGCACTACGTTGAATCTTTTCTATGGCAAACATATCAGATTGAAGGTGAGGAGCCCATATAGGTGAAGCATATTCTAGTATGGGTCTGACAAGGGACTTATAGCAATGAGATCTTACAGAAATTGGACGTTCCTCCTCAGAAAGCTAAGGCTGAATTGGCCTTATGACAGATGTTATGAATATGATTTTTCCAAGTAAGATGTTCATCAAATGTTATTCCTAGATATTTTGCCTTGGAGACCTTTTTGAATTAGGTGATCAAATAAGTAATAGTTATGTTCAATAATATGATGTTTATTTGAAATTATAAGATGTACACATTTAGCTGGGTTAAATTCCATTTGCCATCTCCTGGCCCATGCTTGTAAAGTATATAAATCTTGTTGAAGATGCTCAGAGTCATTGGGAAAATGAATGATGTTGTAAATTAAGATATCATCTGCATAAAGTCTAACAGTACACTGGAGATCTTGTGTAATATCATTTATAAATATTAAAAACAATAAGGGTGCCAAAACTGTGCCTTGTGGCACACCGGAAAGTACTGTAGAAGGACAGCTATTTTCTCCATCAATAACAACTGATTGTGTTCTTTCTGTCAGAAAACTTTTGATCCAATCTAGCAAGTGGCCATTTATTCCATAGTGTGATAATTTGTGACAAAGTCTTTCGTGAGGTACCTTATCAAATGCTTTGGAGAAGTCAAGAAACAAAGCATCAATGTGTTCTCCAGAGTTCAATGCTTTAGCAAAATCGTTCACTGCACCCAGTAGTTGAGTTTCACATGATCGCTTGGAACGGAAACCATGCTGATTGTCACATAGAATGTTGTATTTATTGAGATGCGTAAAGATACAGGAGTAAATAATATGTTCAAGGGTTTTACAGCAAAATTAATGTTGGTTAATGAGATAGGTCGATAGTTACCCAGATCACTTCTAGATCCTTTCTTGTGAATTGGCACTACATTAGCTTTCTTCCATTCATCCGGGACAGTACCTTGTTGAATAGAAGCTTGGAAAATAAGAGTCAAAAGAGGAGCCATGAGACTACCATTTTCTTTTAGTAATCTTGATGGTATATTGTCTGGTCCTGATGCTTTATGTATGTCCAAGTCTTCTAAAAGTTTTGGACGCCAATAGGATTAATGCCAGGAGTTGAAATATCTGGTGTGTGGGATCCATGGATAGTGGGGAGTGAATCCAAATCCTCTTCAGTAAATACTGATGAAAAATGTTTGTTTAAAATATCTGCTTTGTCTTTACTATCAGTATACACTTGTCCGTGAGAGCATAGTGTATTGATGCTAACCTGATCTTTACGTTTGCCCTTAACAAAAGACCAAAATCTTTTAGTGAGTTTGTTATGTGAGTCCAGCAGTGATGAAAGATAGTTGTTATGAGATCTTCGACATAAACGTTGCAATTCTTTCTTCAAATTATGATAGCTTTCCCAGTCTTTTGCAAGGTTGGATGAGCGAGCAGTGTTGTATCTACGCTGCTTTTTCCTTGATAATCTTTTGATTTGGGCAGTTATCCATGGAGTTCGAAACTTGGTTGATGTCTGCTTCTGTGGTACAAGGGCTAAACAGGATTCACAAAGATATTTAAATTTATTCCAGAGAGTATTAATAGGAGTATCAAGGGTATAATCATTTAAAAAACTATTATTGAAGTTTAGGATGACTTCTTCAATTAAATCAAAGTTAGCCTTATGCCAAAGAAAATCTTACATACACCTCATTGACAACCTAATTGTCATTAGTGATGTTACTACTTCCAAGATACATGAAATCATCCATTGCAGTTATTACACTACCCTCCAACTGTATAGACGTCTTCAGGGAATCCCACATCATTTATACTAACAGCTATATCCTCTTTACCACTTGAGTGTCTAGTGATCATGACTGCATACAATGCTACATCAATAGTAAACTTAGCCTCTGTAGCTAATTCCATTTCCTCAAGCTTTGCTTTATATCTCCCACCAGCTTTCTCAAGACAAGGATGTACCTTGCCATCAATCTGCATTTTTCAGCTTGTTAGAGGAGTCGCTGTGAACTAGAAGATAGGAGCCCATGTTATCACGATCACCAGTATAGTGCCATCACTAACACTCATCACAGTGTACCCGACACTAGATTGGTTCACAAATTATGGTATTAATGGAGATTTGTTACAATGTACTACATGTCAATTGTTAGTAAATAAAGTTATAGTTCTCAAAGTTTGAAACTTAGTTGTTTTCCCATATGTATATAACCTTCTTATCTAAAACTTGTGATACAAATATTTAACTTTGCTGCAAACTCACACATACCTAATTATACCTGCAAGTATTCAATCATGTATTAAAAGGTCGAGGCCATACTTATCCCTGTGTATATATACAGTACATGTGACTGTTATGAATTTGGTCAAGTTTCATGTTTACGTTGCTATGATCACTTATAGTCTTATAAAATAATGTGCACTAAGTAAAAATGATGGGATCCACACATCAACGTAACAAGATCATAATGTGTAATGTCATACACATGTTATAGTCACATGACAACAGGAGTAGAATATCTTAGTTATTGACAGAAATCCAAGGTAAAGCCATACCTGTGTGATATAACTGGTATCTAAGTAGTACTTTGATGTATATGGCTTAATCGCCAACACTACATGAATATTTGGTGTTACTGAATGGTAGTTATTGCCTGGGAAATTCTGCACGTAATTGTATAAGTATTAACAGTACTCTTCTTTAGTTGATACACAGTTATAAAGACCTTGTGCTTTAGGTTTCAACATAATAATTATGTTGCTGTACACACTGTTATGGTGTGTATCTATAAGAATGTTTTGTTGCATTTATAGGTGTGCATTAGTTCATTAGGAAGTACAGTACACCGGCACAGATGCGCATACAATAGTGTGTTTAAGGTAAATGACAGGAGTGGCTAAAAATCTAACTACTGTTTGATGTATTAAAATTGAACCTCACAATCACAGTTTGTTTGGCAAAATTCAATCCCACAATGACAGCTTACTTGATTCCCTAATTATAATAAAAGGGTATAACAACTAAAGATTTTGCCAATTAGGTAAATTTGCATGCTAAAGTAGAACATATTATACCATGGGTACTTGTGCTTAGAGAGTTGATTGTAATACTATCAAAGGTATAAGACATGAATTGCTTGCAGTGCCATGAAGAGCATGCATTAGTATTAACCCACAATTCTGTAGTACATATTTCATAGAGGGTTACACTCAGTCTGGTACTACAACTATACTCAATTTCACCATCAGTGCAATAAAATAACTGTGTAAGCATACATGCATGTATAAAATGTAAGACAGACTGTTCATGATCAACATTAATAGACAAATTGTATGTTCCAATTGTTTTCTGGAGATGGCTAAACAATCTAAATTAATGCTGCATAATACATTACTATACTGTACATTAGATTATAAAATAACAGTCAGTGTATGTGAAATGTTACATAAATTATAAGAAGAAATACTCATTGCATCAATCACAAAGCTGTCTTTTCCTTCACTACTGCTGACGAGTTACTACTGATGACAGTGTGATATGTTGCACGAAGCTTACTTAACACTTTGTTAGATGTGAAAAACAAAAGGAACAACAGTATCTGTTCTACAAGTGTCCCTGTTGCAGAAACTGCAAAACTGATGCCTCCTGCAACCTCAAGTACAGAAAGAATAACTGCCAAACCAGTGTTGATACCAATAGTGCAGGTTAATGCTATTGATATTTTCACATCTCTAGTTGGTATTGTACAGCATTGTCTTGTTGTTAAATAATAGAGGAGAAGTCCAGCAATCATCAAAGCAATCTCTACACCATTAAACATGGTAAACAGTACAGCTATCAGTATCATAGTTGCAGTTCCTTGGTTAGAAGAATCGAAACCAACAATACATTGTCCATGAGTTGTCTTGTAGCCAATTCTACTACCAAGAGTGTCTACTAGGATGACACTGCCACTACATACAATCAATAATGAAACAATTAAAATAGCATATTTGCAGAGAACAGACATTTTATTTTCTGAATTTTCTGAAGTCTTGTAGCTCTGATACATGAGGTAAGCAAAGTGTATAAGTGTACTCAACTTTGAGGAATCATATACAACATAGAAAACAATTACCATGTAAAACGTCACTGCACACACATTGCTATTACCCTGATTAATCTGTATGATCAACAATGTATGACTCGGTATTATAGCACTACAAAGTGATACAATCAATACACCTGATACTGTCTGAAGTTCTTTGATAAACAGGTGTAGTGTGACATTAGCAGCTGCCACAAGTATGGCAATACTGAGCACAATACTTGATATGATACGTACAGTATCTGAGTATGGGTCAACTGAACTACTTGATGTACAATTGGTACCATTAGCAGGAGCCACAAACAGGTCAATATTGTTACTAGCAAATATCCAATCTTCAGTATTATTGATAATAATCACATCAGAGTGGTTTATCCTGATAGTAAACTCATTCACAAAACAATACTGAGAGGAAGATAATAGTACACCAACACTGTTGTTGGACACAACATCACCATCCATACAATACATTAATTCAGGAAATACAGTTAGTACAATGGACAATATTGCCATGATCATATCTGGAAAATATCAAATAAATAAATACATAGCTAAATGAAGTGTTTTATTAGTTACTGTTATCTTTGTGCATAAGTAGCCACTCACCACTGTATCTATAACATTTATTGTTAGTATTTGACTAGCTAATAACTAAATTGCTACTCATAAAATGCTGAAAATCAGTAATTCTGTGACTCACACCTCTCCATAGCACATAGTAACTAGCCATTTTTGGCCAAGTACAGCCAGTGTGGGTTTGCGACAAACAAGTGTGTTATTTTACAGGAACTGAGAAAGTATAATTTTCATGCATCCACAGCTCTTCAGTGTCCAAAAAATTATCCAAGTTTGTTGCACACACTCTCTCAGAATGGGGCACCTTCTATTCGAAATTTAAGATGAATCTGCTCTGCCATCACTGAGATATGTGCCTTTCAAGTTTGCCTTATTTTCTTTGTAATTTTCTTCAGCTTTTTGAACCACTTAGAAAATTCTCTACAACTCATGCATGCTTCAGTTCGGAAGTGTTATACACAGTTCAATTTTCATATAGATCAATGGAGCTATGCACTATTTAAAAAAATGCAAAAGTGATTGTTTGTCACTGCTGCAGGGTAAATTGCTTCTCAATCAGTGAACAGGTTGAATATTGGTTATAGATGGATTAAACCACATTGGGAGTGCCTTTTTGGTCTCAAAAGAATTGAGATAAAGACCATTAAGTTATAACAAAAACATCAACCATGTGTATCAGACGTGATTAAAAAAGCAATTATTGTCACACCTACCAGACATCGGCAGACAAATGACTGAAGGAGTGAGTAGAAACTTGAAATATATGTAGACTAATCAATTTAAAGAGATTAATTGGGTGAGTTATAATGCATAAACCAACTCATTTTGAATTTAGTTGGCTAACATTCAATACATTAATATTGAAAGGGACACACCCCAAAATATGTAAACTGTTTAAAATGGTGTAAAAATATGATGATATTTGTGTATTTTTGAAGCGCCCACAACATTATGTAGTGGTACCCACAAAAAAGGTATGCTAATTACTCACATACCTCTAAGGAATGCTCCACCTTATTTTCATGGCTGCAGCTGAAGCGGATACGTGGGCCCAGCACAGTTTCTGTTTTCCCATTGCGTAATGTATTGTGGGATTCACCCATTAGCTACCAAGACTATGGGAATTCATCTTGAATTAATTAGTCTAAACGGTCTGGAACATTGTAGCTATACATGAATAATACTTCAGTAATTTGAGGGAATTGTACAAAGAGTTGTTGCCATTTTAAAGACTGTGACAAAAGTTAAGGAGAGCTGCTTCAAGAATAGTGCCGCGTGAGTAACTTAGTTTAGAATGGCTTTGTTCTTAGACTAGTTTCTGTAAACAGACACCACATTTCCTAAGTCAACTTTTAGTATGTTTCTCGTGCATTTTTGACCTTACCATGTTGGTAGAAATGCAGAATTCTACTAATATTAGTAAATTATATTAGGTGAACAGCCCCAATGGCTATAGTTTCAATATGAGTGCACAATCAAAGTACTCTAATAATGCAGTCACTCTATTAGAGCAGTGTACGTATTTTAATATAGTGGTACAAGTCACTTCAGTTACCTAACGAGTCACTCTGTAGAGAGTTCAACTACGTAACAAGTCACACAATTAAGAGTTCAGCTATATAACAAGGCTTCCTGTAGAGAGGTAATTACGCTACAAGCCTATTTTTGCAATGCTGCATCCCTTTTCACAGCTTCGCTGTTGTAGATTGGGTTTTGTACATGCAAGTACCAAAGACTTTTGGGCCAGCATTTGTTTCTATTATTATTCTCTGCAGGTAAACAGCATTTGAAATTAATTTTTATAACTTCACATATTGTTGAATTATATAATGAATGACTGTTCTATGTATATGAGATATCTCAAAATGCATGCATGTTTGCTACATACATATATAGTTAGTTTTCACATTATAACTCACTGATATTAAAACAAATTTCCATTACATTACTGAAGGTTTGTACCTTGACAGTTTACTGACATATGCAATGACTAGTTTGCATAAACAGTTTAGCCGGCAGATGTGAGAACAAATTATACTAATACCAATTGCTCTATTAGACTACAAATATATTTTGATCACGTGATTGCTACATACGTTTGACATGTAGTCAATTTTGTTTGACTAAAGTTTGTTAATATTTTGTAGTACTCTAAGCACTTCTAATACAACACACATGGAATGATCTAGAAAAATCTAGAATTTCAATTGATAGATCTTAATTGTTAAACTTTACCACTCTAGTGTAGTAAACTATATAGAACTTTGAGGTAAAAATTAAATGAGGTGAGCAACTGACAATAATGGCCGAGTGGCAAAGGGTTTGGACATATAGGTGTGGAGGTCCCTCATTCGAACTTTGGACAACTTGTTTTGATGTTTTTTTTGTTTGTTTTTATTGTTCTAACTCAATCAAACTATAGTTTCACATGTTTGGTTAGTGCCTATTGTCTCCTTAGGGATCATCCATAATTTCAGCATATTTATTCACAATTAAGTGTACTGAGAGTACTCCTTTTACTGACCCCTTCCTCCTGTTCAAAAGCATACTGTTAAAAATGCTGATATACTGTGTAATAGTATAATCAGTGTTGTTATGGTTTTCCTTACTGCATCCGCTATCTTCTTCATCCATCAGAATAATTATCAGTAGTGACAGAACATTGATCATCCGGAGCCTTGTGTGCACCATGCTTTTGCTACTACGTACATAGCTATTCCTCAAAGCAACGTACGTATGTTCATGGTGGACTTCAGCTGCTACTCAGCAATTCTACCACTTTTAACATCCAACTGAACACTAGTAGCTAGTAGCTATAATTTTCTTTATGTGCAACAAAGATCAACATTTTAAAAAAGCATTCAGACTCCTTCCCCTAGCATACTGTCTCTGTACTTTTGCGAAAATAATGGATGATTGCTTAGCTGATACTCACAGCAATTTCCACTGCTTGAAGGTTCTTAGTTTACTAATTTGTTGAGCTGTTTACTGTCCAATTATACTAATAGTAAAGTATCAGTAACTTTTAGTATATGGAACATATTGTTTTACTAAGTTTTAAACTCTCAGTAAAACATCATTGAATATGCATATGGGTTTAGTGAAAAACTACTAAAATAACAAATAATTAACTGTTCCATATACTGGAGATATACTACTCTAGTAAAGTAAGAAACTTCAAGCAGTGTTCAAGTTACAAAAGGTTTGCACTAGCCAATCAGCAGATTGATTTTACATTTATTTTTGTAAGCCATTTACCCAGCAAGCATGACAAAATATTAAATTTGTAATGTTTGAAAATTGCTTCTAAAGCTGAACTACCTTTACCAATCTGTAGATATATACTGGAGGATAGATGTGTTGTATCAAGACACACGATAGTGTGTCGTGCGGCCCAAGAAGCCGGCGCGCCACACCGTGAGTATATTAACAGGAAGAAAGAAAACGCAATTTTCACACCTATGTAGCTCTGTGATCCCTTATCCGATTGGAACCAAATTTGCTAGAGATGTGCCGCCCAGTTAGGGGAGTCTACATACCAAATTTGAAGAAAATCGCTCCAGCCATTTCCGAGATACGAGCGAACAAAATTTCGTTTTAATTTCTTCGTTTTTTTCTTCTTCTTCTTCATCTTCTTCATTTCGCACACTTCGCAAAATTCGCCATAAAACACGAATGCGTGCTCGGATTGGGCTGAAATTTGACACACTTAAAGGGCTCATTAAGGCGGATCTCCGTACCAACTTTGGTAGGAATCCGATGAACATTCACGGAGTTATTACCGATTATTTGCGTAAAATAATGTCGAAGGTCTGTCACGCCTACAGGGTAAATCCTTTGGAGGAATCAGTTGAAAATTGATATGTAGATGGAGCAACCATCGTAGGAGTGCCTTTTTGTGGTTTGAAAAGAATCGGGATAAAGACCATGGAGATATGACACTAAACCCAACCTGTGTCAAAATTACGCGATCGATTTTTATGAATAAAAAAACTATTAGTTTTCGTGTCTACCAGGCAAACCGCTTAGAGCAACGAGCTGAAAATCAGTATGTAGCTGGAATAATCACCATAGAAAGTTCTTGCAGTAGTACAGAAGAATCGGATTACAAATCACTGAGTTATGATTCGAAAGGAAACTACGTGCAGCAAATGCGAGATCGAGATACTCTAATAGAACAGTCACCCTAATAAAGCATTCAGCTGCATGTATAATTTACACAGTTATATTACATTGCAAGTTATTCTGTAGGGAATTCAGCTACAAACAAGTCACCCTGTAGTCAGATCAACTAGAAGAAGGTACCTAATAGAGAGTTCAGCTACAAAGAAGCCATCATGTAGAGAGTTCAGCTCAAATAAATCACCCTGTAGAAAATTCAGCTACAAACAAATTGCCCTGTAGAGAGATCAGGTAGAAGAAGTTACCTTGTAGAGAGTTCAGTTACAAAGAAACAATCATGCAAAGAGTTTAGCTGCAAACAAATCACCCAGTAGAAAGTTCCGCTATGAACAGATCACACTATAGAGAGTTCAGTTAGAAACAATTCATCCTGTAGAGAGATCAGCTAGAAGAAGTTACCTTGTAGAGAGTTCAGTTACAAAGAAACAACCATGTAAGAGAGTTCAGAATCAAACAAATCACCTGTAGAGAGTTCAGCTAGGAACAAGTCACCCTGTACAGAGATCAGCTAGAAACAAGTCACCCTGTAGAGAGTTCAGCTAGAAGAAGTTACATTGTAGAGAGTTCAGCTACAAAGAAACTACCATGTAGAGAGTTCAGCTGCAAACAAATCGCCCTGTAGAGAATTCAGCTACAAACAAATCACCCTGTGGAAAGATCAGCTAGACGAAGTTACCTTGTAGAGAGTTCAGCTACAAACAAATCACCCTGTAGAGAGTTACAAACAAGTCACCCTGTAGAGAGATCAGCTAGAAGAAGTTACATTGTAGAGAGTTCAGCTACAAACAAATCACCCTGTAGAAAGATCAGCTAGAAGAAGTTACCTTGTAGAGAGTTCAGCTACAAACAAACCACCCTGTAGAGATTTCAGCTAGAAGAAGTTACATTGTAGAGAGTTCAGCTACAAAGAAACTACCATGTAGAGAGTTCAGCAGCAAACAAATTGCCCTGTAGAGAATTCAGCTACAGACAAATCACCTTGTAGAAAGATCAGCTAGAAGAAGTTACCTTGTAGAGAGTTCAGCTAGAAACAAGTCACCCTGTAGAGAGTTCAGCTAGAAGAATTACATTGTAGAGAGTTCAGCTACAAAGAAACTACCATGTAGAGAGTTCAGCTGCAAACAAATTTCCCTGTAGAGACAAACAAATCACCCTGTAGAAAGATCAGCTAGAAGACGTTACCTTGTAGAGAGTTCAGCTACAAACAAATCACCCTGTAGAGAGTTCAGCTAGAAACAAGTCACCCTGTAGAGAGATCAGCTAGAAACAAGTCACCCGTAGAGAGTTCAGCTAGAAGAAGTTACATTGTAGAGAGTTCAGCTACAAAGAAACTACAATGTAGAGAGTTCAGCAGCAAACAAATCGCCCTGTAGAGAATTCAGCTACAAACAAATCACCCTGTAGAAAGATCAGCTAGAAGAAGTTACCTTGTAGAGAGTTCTGCTAGAAACAAGTTACCCTGTAGAGAGTTCAGCTAGAAGAAGTTACATTGTAGAGAGTTCAGCTACAAAGAAACTACAATGTAGAGAGTTCAGCTGCAAACAAATTGCCTTGTAGAGACAAACAAATCACCCTGTAGAAAGATCAGCTAGAAGAAGTTACCTTGTAGAGAGTTCAGCTACAAACAAATCACCCTGTAGAGAGTTCAGCTACAAACAAGTCACCCTGTAGAGAGTTCAGCTAGAAACAAGTCACCCTGTAGAGAATTCAGCTAGAAGAAGTCAGATTGTAGAGAGTTCAGCTACAAAGAAACTACCATGTAGAGAGTTCAGCTGCAAACAAATTGCCCTGTAGAAAATTCAGCTACAAACAAATCACCCTGTAGAAAGATCAGCTAGAAGAAGTTACCTTGTAGAGAGTTCAGCTAGAAACAAATCACCCTGTAGAGAGTTCAGCTAGAAACAAGCCACCCGTAGAGAGTTCAGCTAGAAGAAGTTACATTGTAGAGAGTTCAGCAGTTTAGCTGCAAACAAATCGCCCTGTAGAGAATTAAGCTACAAACAAATCACCCTGTAGAAAGATCAGCTAGAAGAAATTACCTTGTAGAGAGTTCAGCTACAAAGAAATCACCCTGTAGAAAGTTCAGCTACAAACAAGTCATCCGGTAGAGAGATCAGCTAGGAGGATCACCTTGCAGAGAGGTCAGCTACAAAGAAATCACCCTGCTTCATCTTTTTTTTTCCTGTAGTAAAGAAAAAATGACAGGTTAAAAAGCCCTAAAGCCGGCCATATGCCGGCTTTGGGGTATACAAATACAAAAAGAAGTGAAATCTAATCCAAAACAGCCAAGCTGTAAAAAACAAAGTGCGGCCCTGAGAAAGGCTATGGTGAAAAAAGATGTGAAATCCAAGGTGGCGGCCAAGAAATGGCTGTGATGGTAGGTTAATGGTAAAAATTTTAATAACAACAATTCAGGTGAATTTGGTGCCGCTTGGTCTTGGCACAAAATTCACTTGAATTGTCGTTATTAAAATTTTTACCATTAACCTACCATCACAGCCATTTCTTGGCCGCCACCTTGGATTTCACATCTTTTTTCACCATAGCCTTTCTCAGGGCCGCACTCTGTTTTATACAGCTTGGCTGTTTTGGATTAGATTCTCTTTGTACCCTTCAAATCTAAAGTTTGTGTAAGTTATAAGAATTTTTGTAAGTGTTATGAAAAGAAAATATTTAGGTGAACATTGAAGATGCATACCTTAAAGATGGCTGTACTGATCTACAATTGGAAGGAAATTCTAAGGAAATATAAATGGGTGCTGTTTAGCCATTATTAAGGTACAATTGTGTGAAATTTCATTTTCTTGGTTCATGCATACCCAGACAGTGACACACTGGCTATTTTGGCCACATGACACATTATTGTGTGTTCTGGTCAATATAAATTTCTTAAACATATCTAACCAAATTAATTACTGTAGGGAAACAATAAATTATATTGTCAAATCATCAACAGCTACACTTGTGCAGTGTACTACAATAAAGAATGTGAAACCTTGTACTCTGAATAGGAATCCTTGTGGTGTAAATCATGACTCTTACTTTAGAGGCATGTAAAAGGAACACAGTAACTACAAAGCTGTGAAAATGTTCTAAAAGTATAAGTCAATATTTGGAACCCATTTATCACTTATCACAACAGAAGAGACTTTCACACTGTAAGTATTTACTTAGTTCACATTGTCTGTATATGCCTCTCCTGCTAGCCCACCACTGCGAAACTTTCAATGAATAATTATACTGCAGAAATATTTATCATCTAGACTTTTAGATATTGACAAATCCAATCTGAAAGTGCCATGAAAAAGCACCTGGGTGATTCGCTGCTACTGCATGATGACCTGTTGAGTGCTGTATTGCTTTACACACTAAGTATACCTAGTTTTATTGTAAACTATTTTGTGAAGCAATATTATTGTATCACAAACTACCACATAGAGGGAAACTTTGGTGGTGGAAAAGTTTGGTGAGTTGGGTGATTTGCTACAAATTTGCCAAGTTTAACCTGCCAATTATTGTATCACTTGAGTTTATAGCTAAAGATTGAGCTTAAATTTGCCAATGTTTATTTCACCGAATGCAATTTAGTTTGCTATTTTTCAAAGTTTCCCTCTATACAAAACTAAGTTTTATTGTAAACTAGGTTTGTGAAGCAATACAGTGCTTTTTTATACAGTAGCTATAAAACCAGAAATCATTTAAATACTTCACCCAAAGTATACCAGATTAACAACTAATCAAAAGTGATGTGATGTCAAAATACATTATAGCTTATAAAAATTCAAGGGGCTAGGACGGGGGGTTTGGATGGTTCAGGTGAACCATACTTTTAGAGGACGAATTTAAAAATCACACTAAATCTTATAGTCCTGGAGCTCTCTGGTTGCTACTTGCACACTGGCGCGGGCTCTGCACTACTTTAGAGGATCACATTGCATTAATAATGATGAATCAAGTACTGCATCACATGAATTGTACACATGATGCATGGTGGAAATGGCAAAGGACTGTTGGTTGAGACAAGGCAACAGTTGTGATCAACTTAGGTGGTTTTGTTATACGTTAGTTGATGTATATTTACACGATGAAGGTTTGTTTATTTGTCACATGCTGCAGGCACATGGTGTCTCAAATATAATGGAGATCTGAAGTTACTGACCATCAACAGGAGGACTGACCGAGAATGATTTATACTTGGAAGAAAGTATTGATAACTAATGGAGGGTTCTCATGTGTTAGGATGTTGAAGCTAGCTGTTAGTGTGTTGTCTAAAAATGAAGATCAGCTAGTTAGTATTAGGTTTATAGTTTCTATAAGCTGCATAAACAGCAGTGTATTGGCTGTAGCTAGCTAGATGCACAAACAGCACCTTTTATTGTTACTGCCTAAGGGCACATTTTGTGTATGCATCATTTTCATTCAAACATTGTCCAGGAGAAGCAACCAGGCCTTATTGTTCCCCCGAGGACATTCCATGTACTTCAATTCCAAACCCCTTCCAGAAAACTCCTAGTTACACCTCTGAAATTATTGTGATACGTAGTGTTGATATTGATGTTTCTCTTAATCTAACCATCAAGTCTTACAGCTTAGAGATTATACTTTGATGTTTTCTTTGTACAAAAACATAATAATTTCTGGTAACAGTATAGCCTTTGGCTTTCCTGCTTTTTAGACTATGCACACAAATGATGTCATATGTGAGCGTCTGAGCGATTACTTCTAATGCTGCATATTAATGTTATACCTGTACTTCATGGTATCAATTACTAACATGGACTGTCTTACCGAGCAAGTACTCTTTAAGGTTTATATCAGAACAGATAAAACTGTGCATTATTCCCTAGCAAGAATGCTAAAATACATTTATAGTTTCATGATTAAAAGTACCCACAGAAGCTATATAATCAATTGCATACATTGGATTGAGTTATTTCATTTTTTACAGCACTAGTAGGTAGATACTGAGTATTGGTACACAGCCATAGTAACACAACTACACAGCCTAAGTATTATGTGTAAGTTGTGGTAGTTCTCTTTGTCAGATGTATAAGTGATAACAGGTATCTTTGTCTGCATGTTGATCTCACTCCTAGGTGGCAAATGCTTCAGGTTGAGAGGTACGTATGTTAACAATGGCGGATCCAGGATGGGGCATTTGGGGCAAATTCCCTCCCCCCCCCTCCCTCCTCACCTTTTGGAGGAACCATACGTCTGATTAAATTACTAAACTTTGTCAAGGCTAGATCAATTAACTCAATATGCAAATTTTAGTAGCATTTATTACAAATTCACCTGAAATTAAAGTAAAATCAAAGTCAAACCAGCTGTGAAATTCCCCCAGCACCTTCGTGCGTACTAAGCACCTCTAAAAAATTATCGTGTTGCTGTTGATTAAGAGATTCATAGCATTTACACAGATTTTAAGACTCTATGACCATCTGCCAAAGCCAAAATGTCAAAAATCAACAGTGAGACACTACCAAGTGGTGATTATTTGCTGCTTCAAAAATGCAGCAACTAACAAGAGAATCTGGCTTTCCCCCACCCACTTACAACTCAGCCTGCTTGTGCCCCTCCCCTGCTAGCTCCTGGATCAACCCCTGGTTAATTCAGTGGGCAACTTTTAGCTGTACCAGCTGACCAGATGTTTGTATTTATAATACCCACTTCATGAACAGAGTCCTATATGGCAATATATTACTGGCTCTGCAAAAACATACATTATGGTAGGCTATGGTGAAAACCAGTGTTATAACTTTCCAAAACTCAGTTTTTACGTCATACGGTACTACTGTATTTTCCTTTCTGTGCACTCTATGTAACCTCTGTAATCCTGTAATCCAGAATACCTCAACATTGTCTTGTGTACCAAAGACATTTTCTGCATAACATTATCTTTATAATCCAACATCTTCACTAATCCGACACAATTTTCTTGTCCCAATAGGTGTCAGATTATAGAAGTTTCCTTGCATTAGCTAACATTAGGGCTAGCTATAGCTACTTGGTCAGATTGTATAGATATACCATAACACATTTCTCTGTAAGGCTGGTGGCTAGTGTAAATGTCAATGTGATAGAAGGTACATAGCTACTTTTTAGAGTTTAGTGCATGCATGAAGTCAAATTACAAGACTAGTTTTCGCAAAGCCAGTTACATGTAAAATTTAATTGTGACTGGGCCTGCGAAAATAGGTCATGTGGGCACATGATTTTTCCCTACTTTTTCAAACTTCTATCACTCATTATGCTATAGCATTGTAATTTTCAGCTCTTAATAAGTATTTAATTGGCTTTATGATACAAGTTACAGACTTCAACTGTTCTGTTTCAATACTGAGATATGACCTGTAGAATGACGGAGTGTAGTTTTTGCCCACATTCCCTATTTTCGCAGGCCCGTTCACAATTATCTATTGTTGAGGACTATTAGCCAATAGCTAGATCCTCTCCGAGTTAGCAAGCAAGCTATAGCTAACCTACCCAAGCTATAGCTAACCTACCCCAGGTAGCTGTACTTGGTGTTTATAAATCTATGTATGTATATATAGAGAGAGACGTCTTGTATTGTTAAGACAAAATACAACTTAAGTACAGAGCTAGGTCTAGACTCAGGGGTACCAAGCACTGGACTGGATGGACAGTACAGGAGCCTTGGCAAGACTAACACTATTAAATTACAATACAAAAATAGAGTAATAATTAATATAGCACGCAGAAAAGTTCAGTTTAATCTATAGAATGATCCCAGTCGGGGGAGGTTCTGCACTTAGTACACAAATATCCGACTGCTGATCTCGCTGATGATGCTAGTCTCGCGTGACTGTATAGCCCGGTTGTCTCTTTCTTTTCCATTGATTGGGCCACATAGCTACTACAGCATAGAGGTCCGGAGGCTCACAGCTACGCGGTCGTAGTGCCGGAAGACCTAGCTACTATAGTGTCTACTAAATAAAAACAAACTGAGAGAACCTAGCTATCTACATGATGATTTTTATTAATTTGAGAAAAATTTACAGGGTAGATTAAAGGCTAAAGAGCCTATAAGAACACCCCCAATCAAATCATGTAATAACGACACCGTGACAAACTACAAAAATATTAACATAACGCAAAAAAACATGAACTACTGAGTTAGCTATATACATGCAAAATGATTAAGTACAGCAGAACGATTTAGCTCGAGTCGCAATTTAGTCTGACACGCGCGAGAGGTAGCCAGCGCCCACGCAAAAACCCAACACGGTGTACGAGAGTCCCAATATTTAAGAATTTCAAAATGTATTTCTGTATTATTTCAATAAATATTTCATGTATTCATATGTATTTATAATTGGATTTCTCAGATAGGTGTACGAGAGTCCCAAGACGTTAGCTACCCCTTCGACACGCGAGATCGCTTTATTATTATTATTATTGGGGGTACAGGTAAGAAGGTAAAGCATGTAAAAACCTGATCTAAATAATCAAATTACTACAAAAATAACTATACAATATCATACTGGTAATCATAATAAAATCTATCAAGGTGTGTCTTAAACAAATCGGTTGAATCAACGTTAACTGAATCATGTGGGAGTCCACTCCAATCACTTACCGTTTTACATTGTTGTGGCTTACTTTGGGTGTCAATCAATCGTCGCAGCTCATCCATCATGTTCCCTTTTTCTAGTAGCGACTTTAGACCTCTCAATCAATATAAACGCTATACACGTAGCAATTAACAGATCATCCTGTGGTTTCAATGTTTTGGGCAATTGGAAACAATGGAAATGGAAACCGGAAACGGAAACAGAAATGGTCAAATCATCCCGCATCATAATTATAAATGCACTCTAGAGTAAAACCCTTGTTCAGTGGCCACCCACCTCTTATAAAGACCACCTCTGTACAAAGACCACATTGTTTGGGCCTGTAACAAATATTTGGTCCGGGTGCATAAACGGTCCTGCTGAACCACATATGTTCGACATAAATGGTCCGGCCGGACCAGCTATGACAACAAAAATGGTCCTACCCAAGCAAAAGTGGTCCGGGTTATAAATGTCAATGCTAAAGCTAATTAAGCCACTCGTCACTACTTGCTGTGACTAACTATACCGAGTGACAAAAATAATACCTATTATACCTAACTTTAATACTACCAACTTAACCAAAGTCAAAGTCTGGAGACAGTTCGTCCTCAGCAGCAGTTAGCGAATATACTGGCGGAGTAGCTACCATCTTCGCATTATACTTCCACAAAGTTACAGACAGTTGCTGAAGAAGTTGGCAACTAAACCAAGCTATATTATTGCTATAGCTACGTATAGCTATATATCAAGACACACGGTAGTGTGTTGTGCGGCCCAAGAAGCCGGCGCGTAACACCCGTGAGTATATTGACAGGAAGAAAGAAAACGCAATTTTCGCACCTCCGTAGCTCTGTGCTGCCTTGATGAAACAAGACGATTTTTGCTGTGGACACTCCCTCCAACTTCAGCACCCCACATTCCAAATTTGAGCGAAATCGTTTCTAGCGTTCCCGAGATATGCGACTTCAAAAATTGGCTTAGTTTCTTCGTTTTTTTTTCTTCCTCTTTTCGCACACTTACAAAAACTGCTATAAAACGCGAAAGTCATATCCGATCGCCTTGAAATTTGGCACACAGAAGGGGGGTATAAAGGCGCACCTCTGTACCAACTTTGGCTGGAATACGATAAACAGGCAAATAGTTATGAGCGATTATTCACGAAAAATAACACCAATATGTTGTCACGCCTACAGGGTAAATCGCGTATGGGAAGAAGCTGAAAATTTGTGGGTAAATAGGTTAACGATTGAACCTCAAACCTTTTGTGGTTTGAAAGAAATCGAGCTAAAAACCAGGAAGATACAACGAAAAAACCAACAGTGTGTAACAATTACGCAATCGAGATTAGCTAATAAAAAACAACTGCTTGCCACGCCTACTAGATAAACCGCTTAGGGTAATTCTTTGAAAATCACTGTACAGATGGAGTTATCATCGTAGAAAGGCTCTTCAATGGTGTAGAAGAATCAGACTTAAAGCCACGGAGTTATAACACGAAATCCAACTTGGTGTAGCAAGTGCAAGATCGAGATACTCTAATAGAGCAGTCACCCTAATAGAGCAGTCAATCTGAAAAGAATTAAAAAGATCAGCTAGAAACTAGTAACCTGTATAGAGATAAGCTACATACAATTCACCCTGTAGAGATATCGGCTTGAAGAAGTTACCTTGTATGGAGTTCAACTACGTAGTTCAGCTAGAAGAAGTTACCTTGTAGAGAGTTCAGCTACAAAGAAACCACCATGTAGAGAGTTCAGCTACAAACAAATCGCCCTGTAGAGGGATCAGCTAGAAGAAATTATCCTGTACCAGGGGCGGATCCAGAGTTTGGAAAGAGGGGGGGGGGGCACTTTGCTGAAAAAAAAAAAAAAAAAGGTCAAAACAAAAATAGCTAGTTATCCTTTACCAAATATATTATATCACGCATGTTATGTAAAATTTAATCCTTATTTGTAGCTTCATAGGTAAGCTACACTGCCTCATGAACATTGTAACTGCTTTATTAGAGTAATTGACTACTCTATTAGAGTAACTCGATCTTGTATGCAATTTCTTGAGGGGGGGAGGGCATTTTCCCCAAATGCCCCATCCTGGATCCGCCATTGTGTACAGAGTTCAGCTACAAAGAAACCATCATGTAGAGAGTTCAGCTGCAAACAAATCACCTGTAGAGAGTTCAGCTACAAACAAATCACCTGTAGAGAGTTCAGCTACAAACAAATTACCCTGTAGAAAGATCAACTAGAAGAAGTCACCTTGTAGAGAGTTCAGCTACTAACTAGTGACCCTGTAGAGACATCAGCTAGAAGAAGTTACCTTGTAGAGAGTTCAGCTACAAACAAATCATCCTGTAGAGAGATCAGCTAGAAGAAGTTACCTTGTAGATAGTTCAGTTACAAACAGTTCACCCTGTAGAGAGATCAGCTAGAAGGACTCACCTTGTAGAGTGTTCAGTTGCAAAGAAACCATGCACCATGTAGAATTCTGTAATAAATATATGTATTATATATACGTATATGTATATATATATATCTAATCCAAAACAGCCAAGCTGTAAAAAAACAGTGCGGCCCTCAAAAAGGCTATGGTGAAAAAAGATGTGAAATCCAAGGTGGCGGCCAAGAAATGGCTGTGATGGTAGGTTAATGGTAAAAATTATAATAACGACAATTCAAGTGAATTTTTGTGCCACTTGGTCTTGGCAAAAAAATTCACCTAAATTGCCGTTATTAAAATTTTTACCATTAACCTACCATCACAGCCATTTCTTGGCCGCCACCTTGGATTTCCAATCTTTTTTCACCATAGCCTTTTTGAGGGCCGCACTGTTTTTTTACAGCTTGGCTGTTTTGGATTAGATTTCATTTCTTTTTGTATTTGTATACCCCAAAGCCGGCCTATGGCCAGCTTTGGGACTTTTTTAACCTGTCTTTTTTTCTTTACTACAGGAAGAAGAAAATGTGAAGCAGACGTACTTTAAATATTTCTGATTTTATCAGTAAATGTACAAATTATATATATAATACATATATTTATCAAAGAACTCTCCATGGTGGTTTCTTTGTAACTGAACACTCTACAAGGTGACTTCTTCTTGCTGCTCTCTCTGCAGGGCGAATGTTTGTAGCTGAACAATCTACAAGGTAACTTCTTCTAGCTGATCTATCTACAGGGTGATTTGTTTGTAGCTGAACTATCTGCAAGGTAGCTTCTTTTAGCTGATCTCTCTACAGAGTGATTTGTTTGTAGCTGAATTCTGTGCAGGTGATTTGTTTGCAGCTGAGTTCTTTACAGAATGGTTTCTTTGTATCTGAACTCTCTACAAGGTAATTTCTTGTAACTAATCTTTCTACAGGGCAATTTGTTTGTGGCTGAATTTTCTACAGGGTGATTTCTTTGCAGCTGAACTCTCTACATGGTGGTTTTTTTGTAACTGAACTCTCTACAAGGTAATTTCTTCTAGCTGATCTCTCTACAGGGAGATTTGTTTGTAGCTGAACTCTCTACAGGTGATTTCTTTGCAGCTGAACTCTCTACATGATGGTTTCTTTATAGCTGAACTCTCCACAAGGTAACTTCTTCTAGCTGATCTTTCTACAGGTTGATTTGTTTGTAGCTGAACTATCTACAAGGAAACTTCTATAGTTGATCTCTCTACAGGGAGATTTGTTTGTAGCTGAACTCTCTACAGGTGATTTGTTTGCAGCTGATCTCTCTACATGATGGTTCTTTGTAGCTGAACTCTCCACAAAGTAACTTCTTCTAGCTGATCTTTCTACAGGGTGATTTGTTTGTAGCTGAACTCTCTACAAGGAAACGTATTCTGGCTGATCTCTCTACAGGGAGATTTGTTTGTAGCTGAACTCTCTACAGGTGATTTGTTTGCAGCTGAACTCTCTACATGATGGTTTCTTCGTAGCTGAAGTCTCCACAAGATAACTTCTTTTAGCTGATCTTTCTACAGGGTGATTTGTTTGTAGCTGAACTCTATGCAAGGAAACTTCTTCTAGCTGATCTCTCTACAGGGAGATGTGTTTGTAGCTGAACTCTCTACAGGTGATTTCTTTGCAGCTGAACTCTCTACATGATGGTTCTTTGTAGCTGCACTCTCTATAAGGTAACTTCTTCTGGCTGATCTTTCTACAGGGTGATTTGTTTGTAGCTGAACTATCTACAAGGAAACTTCTATAGTTGATCTCTCTACAGGGAGATTTGTTTGTAGCTGAACTCTCTACAAGGAAACTTATTCTGGCTGATCTCTCTACAGGGAGATTTGTTTGTAGCTGAACTCTCTACAGGTGATTTGTTTGCAGCTGATCTCTCTACATGATGGTTCTTTGTAGCTGAACTCTCTATAAGGTAACTTCTTCTAGCTGATCTTTCTACAGGTTGATTTGTTTGTAGCTGAACTATCTACAAGGAAACTTCTATAGTTGATCTCTCTACAGGGAGATTTGTTTGTAGCTGAACTCTCTACAGGTGATTTGTTTGCAGCTGATCTCTCTACATGATGGTTCTTTGTAGCTGAACTCTCTATAAGGTGACTTTTTCTAGCTGATCTTTCTACAGGTTGATTTGTTTGTAGCTGAACTATCTACAAGGAAACTTCTATAGTTGATCTCTCTACAGGGAGATTTGTTTGTAGCTGAACTCTCTACAGGTGATTTGTTTGCAGCTGAACTCTCTACATGATGGTTTCTTTGTAACTGAACTCTCTACAAGGTAATTTCTTCTAGCTGATCTCTCTACAGGAAGATTTGTTTGTAGCTGAACTCTCTACAGGTGATTTCTTTGCAGCTGATCTCTCTACATGATGGTTCTTTGTAGCTGAACTCTCTATAAGGTGACTTCTTCTAGCTGATCTTTCTACAGGTTGATTTGTTTGTAGCTGAACTATCTACAAGGAAACTTCTATAGTTGATCTCTCTACAGGGAGATTTGTTTGTAGCTGAACTCTCTACAGGTGATTTGTTTGCAGCTGATCTCTCTACATGATGGTTCTTTGTAGCTGAACTCTCCACAAGGTAACTTCTTCTAGCTGATCTTTCTACAGGGTGATTTGTTTGTAGCTGAACTCTCTACAAGGAAACTTATTCTGGCTGATCTCTCTACAGGGAGATTTGTTTGTAGCTGAACTCTCTACAGGTGATTTGTTTGCAGCTGAACTCTCTACATGATGGTTTCTTCGTAGCTGAAGTCTCCACAAGATAACTTCTTTTAGCTGATCTTTCTACAGGGTGATTTGTTTGTAGCTGAACTCTATGCAAGGAAACTTCTTCTAGCTGATCTCTCTACAGGGAGATGTGTTTGTAACTGAACTCTCTACAGGTGATTTCTTTGCAGCTGAACTCTCTACATGATGGTTCTTTGTAGCTGAACTCTCTACAAGGTGACTTCTTCTAGCTGATCTTTCTACAGGGTGATTTGTTTGTAGCTGAACTCTCTACAAGGAAACTTATTCTGGCTAATCTCTCTACAGGGAGATTGTTTGTAGCTGAACTCTCTACAGGTGATTTGTTTGCAGCTGAACTCTCTACATGATGGTTTCTTTGTAACTGAACTCTCTACAAGGTAATTTCTTCTAGCTGATCTTTCTACAGGGTGATTTGTTTGTAGCTGAACTATCTACAAGGAAACTTCTATAGTTGATCTCTCTACAGGGAGATTTGTTTGTAGCTGAACTCTCTACAGGTGATTTGTTTGCAGCTGATCTCTCTACATGATGGTTCTTTGTAGCTGAAATCTCTATAAGGTGACTTCTTCTAGCTGATCTTTCTACAGGGTGATTTGTTTGTAGCTGAACTATCTACAAGGAAACTTCTATAGTTGATCTCTCTACAGGGAGATTTGTTTGTAGCTGAACTCTCTACAGGTGATTTCTTTGCAGCTGATCTCTCTACATGATGGTTCTTTGTAGCTGAACTCTCTATAAGGTGACTTCTTCTAGCTGATCTTTCTACAGGGTGATTTGTTTGTAGCTGAACTCTCTACAGGTGATTTGTTTGCAGCTGAACTCTCTACATGATGGTTTCTTTGTAGCTGAACTCTCTACAAGGTAACTGATGTCTCTTCCAGGTCACTAGTTTGTAGCTGAACTCTCTACGTGGTGGTTTCTTTGTAACTGAACTCTCTACAAGGTGACTTCTTCTAGCTGATCTTTCAAGAGGGTGATTTGTTCGTAGCTGAACTCTCTACAAGGAAACTCCTTCTAGCTGATCTCTCTACAGGGAGATTTGTTTGTAGCTGAACTCTCTACATGATGGTTTCTTTGTAACTGAACTCTCTACAAGGTAATTTCTTCTAGCTGATCTCTCTACAGGAAGATTTGTTTGTAGCTGAACTCTCTACAGGTGATTTGTTTGCAGCTGAACTCTCTACATGATGGTTTCTTTGTAGCTGAACTCTCCACAAGGTAACTTCTTGTAGCTGATCTTTCTACAGGGTGATTTGTTTGTAGCTGAACTCTATGCAAGGAAACTTCTTCTAGCTGATCTCTCTACAGGGAGATTTGTTTGTAGCTGAACTCTCTACAGGTGATTTCTTTGCAGCTGAACTCTCTACATGATGGTTCTTTGTAGCTGAACTCTCTACAAGGTGACTTCTTCTAGCTGATCTTTCTACAGGGTGATTTGTTTGTAGCTGAACTCTCTACAAGGAAATTTATTCTGGCTGATCTCTCTACAGGGAGATGTGTTTGTAGCTGAACTCTCTACATGTGATTTGTTTGCAGCTGAACTCTCTACATGATGGTTTCATTGTAACAACTGAACTCTCTACAAGGTAATTTCTTCTAGCTGATCTCTCTACAAGGAGATTTGTTTGTAGCTGAACTATCTACAAGGAAACTTCTTTTAACTGATCTCTCTACAGGGAGATTTGTTTGTAGCTGAACTCTCTACAGGTGATTTGTTTGCAGCTGATCTCTCTACATGATGGTTCTTTGTAGCTGAACTCTCTACAAGGTGACTTCTTCTAGCTGATCTTTCTACAGGGTGATTTGTTTGTAGCTGAACTCTCTACAGGTGATTTGTTTGCAGCTGAACTCTCTACATGATGGTTTCTTTGTAGCTGAACTCTCTACAAGGTAACTGATGTCTCTACAAGGTCACTAGTTTGTAGCTGAACTCTCTACGTTGTGGTTTCTTTGTAACTGAACTCTCTACAAGGTGACTTCTTCTAGCTGATCTTTCAAGAGGGTGATTTGTTCGTACCTGAACTCTCTACAAGGAAACTTCTTCTAGCTGATCTCTCTACAGGGAGATTTGTTTGTGGCTGAACTCTCTACAGGTGATTTCTTTGCAGCTGAACTCTCTACATGATGCTTTCTTTGTAGCTGAACTCTTTACAAGGTGACTTCTTCTAGCTGATCTTTCTACAGGGAGATTTGTTTGTAGCTGAACTCTGTACATGATGGTTTCTTTGTAACTGAACTCTCTACAAGGTGACTTCTTATATCTGATCTTTCAAGAGGGTGATTTATTCGTAGCTGAACTCTCTACAAGGAAACTTCTTCTAGCTGATCTCTCTACAGGGAGATTTGCTTGTAGCTGAACTCTCTACAGGTGATTTCTTTGCAGCTGAACTCTCTACAAGATGGTTTCTTTGTAGCTGAACTCTCCACAAAGTAACTTCTTTTAGTTGATCTTTCTACAGGGTGATTTGTTTGTAGCTGAACTCTATGCAAGGAAATTTCTTCTAGCTGATCTCTCTACAGGGAGATTTGTTTGTAGCTGAACTCTCTACAGGTGATTTCTTTGCAGCTGAACTCTCTACATGATGGTTCTTTGTAGCTGAACTCTCTACAAGGTGACTTCTTCTAGCTGATCTTTCTACAGGATAATTTGTTTGTAGCTGAACTCTCTACAAGGTAACTTCTTCTAGCTGATCTCTCTACAGGGTGACTTGTGTGTAGCTGATCTCTATACAGGTTTCTTATTTCTAGCTGATCTCTTGAATTCTCTTCAGGGTGACTGTTCTATTAGGATGACTGCTCTATTAGAGTATCTCGATCTCGCACTTGCTGCACCAAGTTGGATTTCGTGTTATAACTCCGTGGCTTTAAGTCTGATTCTTCTACACCATTGATGAGCCTTTCTAAGATGATTACTCCATCTGTACAACGATTTTCAAAGCATTACCCCAAGCGGTTTATCTGGTAGGCGTGGCAAGCAGTCGTTATTTTTATTAGCTAATCTCGATTGCGTAATTGTTACACACTGTTGGTTTTTTCGTTGTATCTTCCTGGTTTTTAGCTCGATTTCTTTCAAACCACAAAAGGTTTGAGGTTCAATAGTTAACCTATTCACCCACCGATTTTCAGCTTCTTCCCATACGCGGTTTATCCCGTAGGCGTGACAACATATTGGTGTTATTTGTCGTGAATAATCGCTCATAACTCTTTGTCTGTTTATCGTATTCCAGCCAAAGTTGGTACAGAGATGCGCCTTTATACCCCCCTTCTGTGTGCCAAATTGCAAGGCGATCGGATATGGCGTTCGCGTTTTATAGCAGTTTTTGTAAGTGTGCGAAAAGAGGAAGAAAAATAATAAGAAAAAAAAACCGAAGAAACTAAGCCAATTTGTGAAGTCGCATATCTCGGGAACGCTTGAAGCGATTTCGCTGAAATTTGGAATGTGGAGTGCTGAAGGTGGAGGGAGTGTCCACAGCAAAAATCGTCTTGGTTCATCAAGGCAGCACAGAGCTACGGAGGTGCGAAAATTGCGTTTTCTTCCTTCCTGTCAATATACGTACTCACGGGTGTTGCGCGCCGGCTTCTTGGGCCGCACGACACACTGCCGTGTGTCTTGACTTGATATATATAACTTGTACATTTATTGATAAAATCAGAAATATTTAAAGTATTCATCTGCTTCATCTTTTCTTCTTCCTGTAGAAAAGAAAAAAAGATAGGTTTAAAAAGCCCCAAAGTTGGCCATAGGCCAGCTTTGGGGTATACAAATACAAAAAGTAGTGAAATCTAATCCAAAACAGCCAAGCTGTAAAAAAAGAGTGCGGCCCTCAAAAGGGCTATGGTGAAAAAAGATGTGAAATCCAAGGTGGCGGCCAAGAAATGGCTGTGATGGTAAAAATTTTAATAACAGCAATTCAGGTGAATTTTGTGCCAAGACCAAGCGGCACCAGAATTCACCTGAATTGTTGTTATTAAAATTTTTACCATTAACCTACCATCACAGTCATTTCTTGGCAGCCACCTTGGATTTCACATCTTTTTTCACCATAGCCTTTTTGAAGGCCACACTCTTTTTTTACAGCTTGGCTGTTTTGGATTAGATATATCTTGTCTACCCTTATAGATTCCATGGGTAAAAGATTAAATTCGAATTCACCATTTGGACTTGTGATGTGCAAATCTTAGACTGTTGTTAAAGCATACAATGTTTAATATAGTACGTAGTTGAGTTTTAGTATTAGGGTGTGTTTAGTTAGTATGTGTATGGTATTACCTAGATATCAATGCAAACATTCATGATACTGATGTATGTGTCCTTACTCAAATGTATGCTAATGGGTCTCATGCTTTATTGGCTGGAAGGGAAAGATGGATGGGGTGGGGGTTAGCTCTTCTGATAACCAAAATATTTGATGGGTGTAAATATGTAAGAAGCTTGTGATACACTCTACTACTATACCAAGAGTAACTCTTCTGTTATTTACTCTTGCTACTACTACTAGCTATTTAATTTCATTCATGAACTAGCATGTACACTAAATGTAAGCATGCATGCATGAAATGTAAGACAGACAGTTCATAATCAAAACTTAACTGACTGTAAAAGGCAAACTGTTCTGGATGTGCTCCAATTGTTTTCTGGAGATGGGCTAAACAATCACATAAATACTGCTTAATACGGTACACTGGATTATAATTACACAGTTCAAATTAGTGCACAGTATAGTGTATTGCAATTGTATGTACAAAGTTACATATAATGAAGAGACACTCATTGCATCAATCACAAGCTGTCTTTTCCTCACTACTGCTGATGACCGTATTACTAGTGATGACTGTGTGATATGTTGCACAAAGCTTACTTAGTACTTTATTAGATGTGAAAAATAAAAGGAACAACAGTATCTGTTCTATAAGTGTCCCTGTATTAGAAACTACAAAATTGATGCCTCCCGCAACCCCAAGGTACAAAAGAATAACAGCCAAACCAGTGTTGATACCAATATTGCAGTTTAATGCTATTGATATTTTCACATCTCTAGTTGGTATTGCACAGCATTGTCTTTTTGTCAAATAATAGAGGAAAAGTCCAGCGATCATCAAACCAATCTCTACAACATTAAACATGGTTAACAGTATAACTAATAATGCGATAGTTGCAGTTCCTTGGTTAGAAGGATTGAAACCAACAATACATTGTCCATGAGTTGTCTTGTAGCCAATTCTACTACCAAGAGTGTCTACTAGAACAACACTGCCACTACATACAATCGATAATGAAACAATCAAAATAGCATATTTGTAGAGAACAGTCAATTTATTTCCTGAATTTTCTGAAGTCTTGTAGCTCTGATACATGAGGTAAGCAAAGTGTATAAGTGTACTCATCTTTGAAGAATCATATACAAAATAGAAAACAAGTCCCATGTAAAACATCACTGCACACACATCACTGTTACCCTGATTAATATGTACGATAAACAGTGTATGAGTCAGTATAATAGCAACACACAGCGATACAATCAATACACCTGATACTGTCTGAAGTTCTTTGATAAACAGATGTAATATGACATTAGCAGCTGCCACAAGCACGGTAGCAATGATCACAATACTCAATATGATATTTACAGCATCTGAGTATGGGTCAACTGAACTACTTGATGTACAATTGGTACCATTAGCAGGAACCATAAACTGGTCAATATTGTTACTAGCAATTATCCAATCTTCAGTACTATTGATAATATTCACATCAGAGTGGTTTATCCTGATAGTAAACTCATTCACAAAACAATACTGAGAGGAAGTTAGTAGCACACCAACACTGTTGTTGGACACCACATCACCATCCATACAATAAATTAATTCAGGAAGTACAGTTAGTAGAATGGACAATATTGCCATGATCATATCTGGAAAATAAGTAACAAATAAATAAAAAGCCCAGAGAACTTTATTTCCTTGTATGTAAGTAACTAGCCACTCACCACAGCAACACATTGCTGCCATTTGGTTACTATGTTTTACTAGCTGATATGGCTAAAATGCTGCAAAATGTTGAAAATCAGTAACTCTAGGCACATGCCTCCTATGGCATGTAGCAGCTAGAGAATAGTTTGGCATTTCCCAACCAAACCTCTGACCCTTTGTGTGAGCTTTCATATCAACACACATCCAGCAATGAGTTGTGTGGCCAAGGTTTGGGAGCAAGTATCCATTTTACAGGAACCAAGAAAGTGCAGTATTCACACATCTGTAAACCTAAAGTAAAGTATTCAATTTTGTTGTACAAACACCCTTGGGATGGGGTTTATTACAAATTTGAGCTGAATCCACTTGGCCATCATAGAGATACAGTACGTATGTACCAAGTAACCCTGTAGCAAGTTCAGCTACATTACAAGTCACCCAGTAAAATTCTCAGCTACCGTACAATATACCCTGTTGAGAGTTCAGTTACATAACAAGTCACCTAGAGAGAGTTCAGCTACATTACAAATTATCCAGTATACTTCAGCTATGTACATTAACACTCACGCTGTAGAGAGTTCAGTCACATAATAAGTCACCTAGTGGACAGTTACATTACAGGTCTGAGTTTAGCTATATTACAAGTCACCCAATAGCGATTGTAGCTACAATAAAGTCTCCCTGTAGTGAGTCGGCTACAAGCTAATTTTTGGAAGGCTGCACCCTTTTTCGCAGCTTGGCTGTTGGTTTCAAGACAACTTAATTTAAGAATGATTTTAATAATCTTGTGGCATACAAAATAACAGCAATAGTAACAGTTAAGGCTCTCTTCTTCTTCAGCTATTTCTAGTTCCAAGATAACAACAATAAACAGTTCAGTCTCTCACTTCTTCTTCAGCTAGTCCTCAGCAAAACTTCTTGTAGAATTCAGCTATCAATAAACCTACTTTTAGAGTTTAGGGGCAACCTTTACAGAGTCTTTTAGCAGAGAGAAAAAAAGTTATAGTACTGCTCTATTTATACTATGACAAAAGGTAACCTTCAAAAAGGGCAGCACTGGAAAATAAATCTGAATAACAAACATTGACTTCTGAAATAATAAACAGTGACTTTAAAAAACAATAAACTGTAACTTGTAGCAGTAGACTAAATCTTTTCTCCATTTTCTCCCCTTCATTATCATGATCCACATGATAATTAATTGAAAAATCAGCTAGCTCAATAATTGTAAATCTACAAATAAAATAATGAATCTACAATAGTTCCTTACTCCTTGGTACATTATCAGATAGAGCTGTCCAGTTCCAGTGGACACAGCTTTACTATAAGTCTAATAAATTGTTTGTTTCCTACTTGCAATTTGACAGAGCGAACTCATCCATCTTTACCCGGATATGTTTCTATCACTCTTCCCATTGGCCAATATGCTCTTTGATTCTCAGGTGAAACTATCAATACAACATCATCAACTTGAAAGTTTTTTCTTTCCTTGTACCATTTCTTCCTTGTGCTCAAACTGGGTACCCATTCAGTCATCCATCGATGCCAAAAATGCCTTGTCAATTCTTGAATTCTTCTCCATCTTTTCTTGAGGTCATAACCTTCTTGCATGTCAATTTCCGGTGCAAATCTTCCTCCTACCTGACCATATAAAAAATGATTTGGTGTCAAGGGTACATCATCCTCAGGATCTGCAGTCTGGTATGTTAGTGGCCTTGAATTCAATAAATACTCTGTTTCAGTGAATGCTGTGAGTGACTCCTTGTCTGTGATGTCTGCATTGCCTAAAATAGCTAGTATGGCTCTTTTAGCAGCCTTGATCATAGTCTCAAACACACCACCAAAATGAGGTGCATTTGGTGGGTTGAAAGTCCATTTTACACCTTTGTTCACAAAATTCTCTTTTAGTTTACTGTTTTCTGTCATTTGTCTAGTCAATTTACGCAATTCTTCATTAGCTCCTACAAAGTTGGTCCCATTATCAGATATCATCTCTTCTGGAAGACCACAATGATTAAACATTCTGCAAAATGCTCTCATGAAAGAGTCAGTATCAAGACCGTACGCCATCTCCAGATGAACAGCATGTGATGCAAGACAAGTAGAGACATAGGTAACGTTTCTGTCTAGGTTTACCCCTTCCTTGCTTGGTTAAAAAGGGGCCTCCAAAGTCCACTGCAGTTCTTGTGAAACTTCTAAGTGATAACTTCAAATGATTTGGTGGCAATGGTGCCATAATCTGATCAGCATTCTTTGTCTTTCTTTGCTTACAAGTAGCACATTCCTTCTCCCATTCAATTATTTCTTCACGAGCAGCTATGATCCAATACTTGGTAGACAGCAAAGACAACGTTTGGTCTGTTCCTGAGTTGTGGTGCCCTTTCCCATGATAATGTTTAACAACAAGTTTCGTGACCCAGTGTTTTCGTGGCAATAATATAGGTGTCTAACATCATACGGTATAAATTCTGCATACTGTAATCTGGTATCCAATCTCATAATTCCATCCTCATCTATCTTTGGGCACAAGCCAAGTATTTTACTGTGTGGTGAGAGCTTCTTTCCTTTTTGTAAAGCAGAATATTCCTCATAGAATACTTTCCTTTGAACATCTCTGATTATGTACTTCTCGGTGTCGCTCAACTCATTCAAGGTAAGTTCACCTTTTGTTCTATGCTCTTCACTTTCCAGACTGTAACCAATAAACTTGTTCACCCATATATGGATTCTCACTAATCTTACCCAACTTGAGAAACACTTTGGGTCAAGTCTCCATAAAGAATTTTCTTCATCAAATGTTATATTTGTTGTCACAAAACTTTCCTCTTCTCTAACATACTTCTTTCTTACTTCTTTAACAACAGGCTTACACACTTTATTGACTGGCCACTGTGTTTCTGAACATTGTAAATACTCAGGTCCAGTCCACCAACTCCTCAACTCGATCGATTCGGAAATTTGTAAGCCCCTTGTAAGATAATCAGTTGGATTAGCATTACCTGGAACATATCTCCACTGCTCTGGATCAGAAGAGGACTGAATATCCCCAACTCGATTAGAAACATATGGCTTATACATCCTACCATAACCTCTTATCCACCAGAGAACATCTACACTGTCTGACCAGAACATCATTTGTCTTTGAGTAACTGACAACACTCTTGCTACTGACTGGGCTAAGCCACTTCCCAGATGAGCTCCCATCAACTCTAATCTCGGAATAGAAAAGCCTTTAAAGGAGAAACCTTTGTTTTAGCTGCAGCCAGAGATACAGATATACTCTTATCATCATATTCTATTCTAACATATACAACTGCTCCATAGGCATTCTCTGAGGCATCTACAATAGTATGTAAACAAATTGATTTGACTAGACTTCTATTCTGTAGGCTTCTAGGAATTCTTATCCTTTCAAGATCTTTCAATTCATCAAACCACGCCTTCGCCTTCGCCTTTGAATTTATCTCATCTGGAAGGCAATTATCCCATTCCACTCCAGCAATCCATATCTCTTGCATCAATACCTTAGCTCTGACTGTAAAAGGTGACAAAAAACCCAATGGATCAAACAAGGTAGCGATATTTTTCAAAATGCTTTATTTAGTAAATCCCTCTTCACAGGAACTAAGTTTTGAATCAAATGTAAAGGTATCTTCCGAAGCCATCCACAATATACCCAAAGCCTTAGTTGAAAACAAACTGTTGTCATCTAATTGTAATTTACAAGCTCTGTCTTCCAGAGGTATCTTTTCCATCACTACAGAGGAATTGGACAACCACTTGTGCGTTTTCATTCCAGCCTTAACCCACAATTTAGACAGCTCTTTGCATAGCTTCACACCTTCACCTTCACTCATCACAGAATCCATGCTGTCATCCATATCAGTGGATTTCAAAATTGTTTCTGAAGCTCTTGGATGACTGTGCTTAAATAAATTGGCATGGAATTGAGATACATACTGCGCCAAAAAGGGGGAAGCATTTACTCCAACACCAAACTGTTAAACTCATAAGCATCAGGTGGCTTACTCGATTCTAAATCTTACTCGATTCTAAATCTCTCCAAAGAAATCTATGAAATGGTCTATCACTTGGGTACAATTGAATCCATAGATACATCTCTGAAACATCACACACTATTGCAATAGGATAACGTTTAAAACGTAACAGCACATCAAATAACTGGTTATGAAGTTTGGGTCCTGAATGAACAGCATCATTTAGAGAAATACCATTACATTCGGCAGAAGCATCAAATACTACTCTTATTTTGGTAGTTACTCGATCTGTTTTGACAACAGGAAAATGGGGCAAAAACCAACTTTTCTAACGTATCCCTTTTCCAAATGGTTGACAATTACCTCACCATAAGCAGCTAGCAGTTTGGAGGCATTTCTTCAAACATCGTTCCAAATTCTCTAGTCTGTTTAATGCCATTCTGTACTTGTCTGGTAGTTGTAACATCTCTTGTTTCCATGGTAGAGCTATTTGATAGTAAATCTTACTGACTTCTCTGCTCTTTCCAGAAGCAGTTGTTCATCTTTTGACACAAAAGGTAAGTTGGTAATTCCACTGCTATCAATCTCCCAAGATTGGTGCAACACTGTGTTTACTTCCTCTGTAGTTGTCTGTTCTGAAATAAAATAGGTTCTAATAAAATTAGTAGTAACATCACCTTGATCTATCAACACATGTCCATCCCAAAAGGTGTAAGTCGAGCTATTGTTTCACCCGGCTCACCTCGAATATCCTTAAACGAGTAATGTAAATCAGCATAGTCCAAGCCAATAAGTAGGTCCACAATAGGTCGTGACCCCAACTGGTGAAAAGCTATTCCCTGAAGGTGTGGCCATTGTTCAGCACATCTACTCCAATCAGTAACTCCCATGTTTCCTGTAACTCTATTAGTAGTGAAAGCTATAACATTAAAGGCATTGCCATCTAAACTCTCTATAATAAATTCCACAGGTGTAGTCTCAAATGTTTCTATCTTTCCGTTTAAAACATTAACATTTACCTTTTGAGGATGGCCATGTAAACCTAGTTCTGCAGCAACATCAGCATTAACATAGGTTTTAGTGCTAGCATCATCTAATAAGGCATTGATTTTCAACTCACGTCCTCCACTTTTAATATACACTGAGACTGTCCTTAGTGCCACATTTCCAACACGTGTAAAAGTGTTTGACATCATGGTGATCTTATCTGTTTTGACTATAGCCTCATGTGTTGTATTCTCTGTTTTAACTACAGTCTCCCCTTCAGTAATGGAAACAACTGCCTTATTCAGTGGTGCACCTGAATTAGATTTAACACCATGTTGAGACCTACCATCTGTGCCCTTTGTAGTCTGCTTGAACTCACTTACTAAAACATTTGAACGCTTTTTAAAAGCAGGTGGGTGTAGCAATCTATGATTAACTTCTTGACAACCCTCCAAACCACATACTCTATTCCAAAAGCAACTCTGTCCTTGGTGACCTTCACCTAAGCATCTGAAACACAATTTAAATTTCTTAGCACATTCCCACCTTCTCGATACTTCCATCTCTTGAAACTCACCACAGTTCCAAATTCCATGTGGCTTTCCACATAGTTTACAAACACGATGTTTTGACTGTACTTCTGATCTCAGATTTGTAGATGGCTTCCCAAAAAAGGTAAGGGGTGTTTCCTTTGTAGCAATCTTTCTCTCACACTTTCCTGTTAATCCTTAAACAGTTTCTACTGCCTTAGTCTGAAATTCAGTTTCTTGAATCACCCACTCTCTCAGGATCTCTACTGACTCTATTTTATGATTCTCATAAATCCACCGGTGATATCCTTGATGTAGGAAGCTTCTTCTGTAGCTTCATGTACAGTGGACCATCTCATAACTCCTCATAACGATTAGCTTCCTTCAGTTTAACAATAGCGATGTCTAATAGGTCAGCGTAATGCTCCAAATCTTTGTAATTTCCTGGATGTACTGGTCTAAATTGACCAATCTCTTCCAAGTAAAGAGCTACCTGTCGGCACTGATCACCAAACTTTCTCTCCAGTCGCTCTTTTGCTGCTTGGTAAGCTGCAGCAGAATGACCTAAACTTTCAATAGCTTTCAGTGCTTCTCCACTAAGACATTGTCTTAACTGTAACAGTTTGTACTCCCCAGTTGCTGGAGCCTGATCAATACATGCAGTGAACGCTGCCTTCCAATTTTGGTACATCTTTTTGTCTCCAGAAAACACAGGAACACTCACTCTTTTCAACTGTTTCCAGAGATCCTGCCCTATAAGTGTAGAATCACTCTGGTTTGGAGCATTACCATCCACCAAAGTATGTGATTGTGAATAAATCCCATGACTCGTGGGTTCAACAACTAGTGGACGATATTCTCTCACAGAACATGGTACTGTTGTCATTCTAGTATACTTACTCCTATCTTGACCTGTTAACTGGGTATTCACCCCCACTTGGCTAACACCTCCAGACCTGTACTCTGGTTCAGGTAACTGCATGCCAAACTGCTTCTCTGTCATATTACAAGCTGCTCTCTGCATATGAGGCTCTATCGATTGCTTCTTTGCTCTGTCTGACATTCCAGAGTCACTCTGCGTGGGTAAACCATTTACAATTGATGTATTTACTGACAATGGCTGTTCTCTATTCAAACCTTCTACAAACTTACTATACACCATTCTATCACTGAGTTCATCACGAACTTTCTGCACACGATTTTGCGCATCAGTAAACTCTATCTCAATTTGTTCGATCTCTGAGCCAAGTTTCTCGTTTCTCTTACTATCCTTTTCCACTTTATATTTGGTGGATAGTCTGTCCATAGCTTCCATTGTTTCATCTGTAGCGATATTTAAGTGTTCACTTGCTATATCTATCTGTTGTATTGTGACATCTGATTGCTGTATCAATACTAATAACCTTCTCCTAGTTCTGGTAAAAGCTGTTTTACACCTTGCCCTACTCTGTTTCAAGTCCACTACAATTTCTTCAAATAGTCCATTGTCCTCCAGTGTGTTATATCTATCTTCATCACTATCTTTCTGTTCTGACCCCATTCTGAACCATCCTCTGCTACCAGAAAGTGTGGTTTCAAGACAACTTAATTTAAGAATGATTTTAATAATCTTGTGGCATACAAAATAACAGCAATAAACAGTTAAGTCTCTCTTCTTCTTCAGCTATTTCTAGTTCCAAGATAACAACAATAAACAGTTCTGAATCAGTCTCACTTCTTCTTCAGCTAGTCCTCAGTACAACTTCTTGTTGAATTCAGCTATCAATAAAACTTCTTGTAGAGTTTGGGAGCAACCTTTACAGAGTCTTTTAGCAGAGAGAAAAATTGTTATAGTACTGCTCTATTAATACTATGACAAAAGGTAACCTTCAAAAAGGGCAGCACTGGAAAATAAATCTGAATAACAAAAATTGACTTCTGAAATAATAAATAGTGACTTTAAGAAACAATAAACAGTAACTTGTCATTTGTAACAGTAGACTAAACCTTTTCTCCAGCTGTTTTATCATTTCTTTTTGTATTTGTATATGCAAGTACCAAAGTCTTTTGGGCTAGCCTTTACCTACTGTATATCTTTTCTATTGCTCTGCAGATAAACAGAATTAGAATTAGATTTTGAGTAGCATTTTTACTCTTTTCCATTATGATTTTATAGCTTCATATTGTTGAATTACATATGTATGACTGCTCTGTATGGGTATCTCAAAATGTGCTTGTTACATACATGTATGGTTCATTTTCATACTCATTGAGATTATATTACTGAAGGTTGTACCTTGACAGTTTACTGACAATGCAAGAAAATTTGCCTAGGTTGCGTAAGCAGTTTAGCAGGCACAGTAGTTATGACAACTAATCACACTATTGCTGACCTCTCTATTGGAGTATCTCAATCATTCGATTGCTACATATGTTTAACATGTAATCTATTTTATATTTTTATATATTTGACTACAGTTTGTTACTATTTTATGGTACTCTAATAGAGCACATGTTTTTCTCAGCACTCCTAAGACAATGCACATAGAATGATCTAGAAAGCCATTCTGGTATAGTAAACTAGAACTTTAAGGCGGAAGGCAGAAGGTGAGCAACTGACAGTAGTGGCTAAGTGTTAAAGGGTGTGCCCTTGTTTGAATTCTTGCTAACCCTATTCAATGTTTTCGTGTAGTTTTTTTTTTGTTTTTACTTATTGGTAATTGTTCTATTAGAGTAACTTGATCAAGCTTGTTTCACATTATTTTGGTTATTGTTTTTTAAATACTCTCAATAATTTTAAGTAACAAAATGTTTGCACCACAATGGCCATGGTCAGCCTATCAGCACATCGATTTTTGTGGGCATGACAAAAAAAAATCACACTTGTATTTTTTTGAAAATCACTTGTACTGTAACTTTGAACTACTTCTACCAATCTGTACATAAATTGGAGGATAAATGCATTGTATTTTGTTTATACCCTCAAAAGTTGCAGAGAATGTAAAGTGCTTGTCCACAAGTGGAAAAATGAATGAAAAAACACTATAGTTAGTTTGCATTCGCCTGAGCTCTCGCCAAACACAGTAATATCAAAGAAGTTCACATGTGTTCACTCCCAATGGTTTTGTACTGGAACAAGCATGTTTTCATGTTGTAAACATGTTTGCTACCTGAATCGTCCATACTAAATGAATGGGATATTTTAAAAGCCTCATAACTCACTTTTCAGTCTTGCCCATATCAAAGCACTTTTTTGACTATTTGTTCCAGCATTTAAAGGGCTTCCAGTGCTACTAAATGTTTGGGCAACTGGCCCATGTAACAAACGTTAGTAACAAAAAACGAGGGCTCAGGTTAATGTGAACCGACTATATATAGCAGTGGCAGATCTAGAAATTTTCAGAGGGGGTTTCAGATTCCACTTAACTTCAGCCTAACTTTAAGTCGAAGACCAAAAAAAAAGAAAAAAAAAAAGGTCACAACCAGCTGTAGAAAGCCGTAATTGTGATCTCAAAGGCTAAAGTATGAACTTTTTCACCAGTAGAGAGTCCTTCTATAACGCACTATCTATAATTCGTGGCAATTTTATCACCCACACGACAACTCATCAATAAATTTGGGGCGCATACAATTTTCAGAGGGGAAACCATTGCAACCCCCCTGTATCCACCACTGTATAGGTGGTTCAGAATATTTTCTACCATTCATTGATGATAAGACAAGATACTTGTGGGTGCATTGTTTACAGCATAAATACCAGGTTTTTGAGAAATTGTGTGAATGGCACATCATGGTTGAGAGATTCACTGGTCAAAAGTTGAAAGCTATATGCGCAGACAATGGATGAGAGTTTACCTCCACTGAGCCCAGTTGTATTTTAACAAGGATGAGTCAGGTATGCCACTTGACCACAAGCAGCTTAAATATACATGTGTTGCACCTAAAAGCATAAATTAGTCTGCTTCTGGGAACAAGGCACAGATCACAATCTTAGCTTGTGCTAATGCTGTAGGTTCTATGGGAACACCAATGGTGATTTATAAGGAGGAACGCTTGAACTACGAGGAGAGGTACCAAATATGAGCATGAGTTGCTCTTTGAGTGTATGGGTAAGCAGTATGTAAAAAGTATTCCACTTCTTGACCTGTGCTGTCACTTTTAGATGGGAATTCTTCCCATTATAATTTGGAGGTTATAAAGTTCGTAGCATAAAATTCTTCTTTTTTGTTTACCAGTTACCACCCCATATCACTCATGTGACTCAGCCTCTTGAAGTAAGCTTTTTTGGTCCTATAAAAATGCAGTAGTCTAGAGTTTGCCATGAGTACTTGGTCAGCAATCCTGGTAATCATAAAATGGTCACCAAATTTCAGTTCTCATCACTTTTCAGCAAGGCTTGGCTTTTGTCTATACACTACATACGCTTGCAATACTTATGATAATTCCTCAATATCAGACACCAGTAGTAACACCAGTAATGACACCAGCAGTGACACAGCCTAATGAGCCCTTGAGTAATCTACAAATGGTTTTGGCGAATACAATCTAGAAGAAATCAGCCCAGCTTTATCACCTATTTCATTCAGTGAGGAGTAAATTGAACTGGTTCAAGAAAGATACGATAATAGCTGCAACATTAATGTATGCATTATGGCTAGTCGCTACAACAACTACACTCAGATGACCTTCCAGAGAATTTGTCACCGAGTACCACTATAGAAGCACAGGTGGATGGTGTTCTTCAGACAATAGAGTATGCAGTACTGTTCAATTTCTCTTTCTTGACTGTCTGCTTTACTCTAACGTATTTGCTGCTGCTTTTGTTGTTTAAACTGTTGTGAAGTCTCCAGACTGGTCGTTTCTCCAGCAGTAATCCTGCTAAAGATAAGCTTAAATGCTGCTGCTATTATTTAAATCCATAGTCCTCGATTGCTCTAAACTCTTCTGGAATGAGCCCCTTCCCAATACGATCAGGCCTCAGTGCGGCTACTATTCAAATATGGCCACTATAGTCTAGCAAAAACCTGAGTATTTGCGACAGTGCTGAGGGAAATTTTGGATGAAAGAAGAGTGGTACGTAGCTACCTAAAGCATCCACCAAGTCTAAACCAATGGTTAGAGTGCTCACAAGTGCTGAGCCTTTAGCTCTTCTAATTGAAAAGGAAAAGAAGAAAAGGAAGAAAGAGGAACAGAAAACAAAGAGAAAAAAGAGCACAATAGAAAACAACAAGTGAGAGAAGAAAAGAAAAGCTGGATTGAGAAGAAAGAAGGATAAAGAGAAAGCAAAGCAAAGAGCACAGAAACCCAAGAGGTCTGTAAACAAGATACAGAAGGCACAGTGGTAGCTGAGCTATCTTCTGATTCAGAAGTGTATAGAAGACAGAGATCAATTACAATATGGTGTACACCAGGATGACATGTTGAGAGTGCTGGAAAACTAATGAGGGAGTGGTTGAGTGTACAAATGAACTGTTCAAAAAGTGGATGTACAGCCATGTTTACAAGTTAACAATGACTTGTACAGTGTTGGGAAAGTTACTTTTTAAAAAGTAACTAGTTACATACTTGCAGCTGAACTATTTAGTTACAGTTACATATTACCCATAAAATAAAGTAACTGTAATAATATTGCATAATCATTATATTACAGTACTTTGTGTCCACAGCCTTAAGCTGTCACGTGTGAAACTACCACCTTATCATGTGACACGATTGCATTGTTGGACAATGTGCAAATCTTGATTATAAGTAAGAAGCTGGTGAATAAGCCTCATTCAGTAGGCTTCATTACTTTGTTGTGGCTAGGCGTTACTCAGTGGATTACTAACGGAATTAGTAACTTCGTTACTTGTAGTAATAATATTACATAATATTAGATTCGTTACAGTAACTATATTACTTAGGTAATGTGTTACATTTGTAAGTAAAGTAACTTGAGTTATATTACCTGTTTTTATAGCGTATTTCGTTATATTACTTAGTTACCACAAAAGTAATAATATTATGTAACGCGTTACTCCCAACACTGGACTTGTATGTGTATGGATCGAATCAATCTGTAAATATAAATAATTATGTGTGTGTATACTTGGTTCTATTACTTTATCAAATTCATAATGAATTGTTTCCTGTTTCTGGCTTGCATGTGTTATTACAAGTACAAGGAATTTTAAGTTCAATTAGGGATCATAGAACAAAGTAGGGAAACAAGCAGATATACCAGTGGACATTTAATTCCTAATTCAGTCTATACCCATGACTGAATTAGGGATTAAATGTCCACTAATATATTTGCAGGTGTAGGTGACTTCCCTTATTTCCCTACTTTTTTCCATGATCCCTAATCAAACTTAAAATTCCTAATTTTTCCTTATTTAAGATTATTGTGACTGGTAAATCCAGACGCCATAAGAAAACACAGCACCTGAGTTAATGCTTTCATCTGAAGCGGCTCAACTATCAATTAGCAACTGAAAAGTGAAGTGGCCATTATGTTTGACTTTCAGCTATGCTCAGCCCATTAAAGAGCACTACAAATGAAGAACAGTAGAAGAAGCACCTGTGCAATCAATCCACCAGTTACCATGACGATTTGTGCACCCAAAATATCAATAAGTGGAGTCGGTGGCTATTATGCTTTGCGTTCAGATATGCTCAACCCATTACACAGCATTACAAACAAAGAACAGTAGGAGAAGCGCCTCTACAATCAATCCAGTCTCCATGGAAAATATGGATGATTCCCATTACAAACATAGCTGGGAAGCCACCATGCTACTGCAAATTGACACATTGAGCTGTCAGCAAAAAAGAAATAGGACACAAAGGAGGACACAGGTAAGTCTATGGTACATACTGCAGTATGCCAAAAGCACCTGTCGAGCTGAAGCGATGTCAAACAGTTAAAAAATCAAGTGCGTAGCTAGCTTTAACCATTATTGAGTTATGTTTGTCTGAAGGCAGGCAGTTAGTCAGTCAGTCAGTAGAAAATTCCATTGAATACTTCTTTAAATTTTGTAGCAATGCACAGCACTAGGGTCATACTGAAAGCACTTTTGGGCTTGGTTATACCAAACCAATACTCAGTGGTTATTCTAGACCTGACCTACAGGGAGGGCCAAGTAGGGCACAGCATGACTGTTGTTGTATGGCTGTAATATAAAGTAGAATTTCAGAGGGGTCTGGGGGTGCAATCCCCAGCATTTGATCAATTTGAAGGTTTGAAAATAGCCTATGCTAAAATCATGAAAAATGCTAAATATAACAATGCCAATCTATAATACATTACCCCAAGATTCAGCAGGGGACTGTCTCTGCCTATGCCAATACTGTCAAGGCATCAGGATGGTCTTGTAAAGCTGGTTTTTGGGTGCCAGAAGAGCCCAAATCTTCATGATTCAGTACTAACGTACTGTATGATTACTTTAAAGATCATTTAACACAAGCTACAGACACATTAGACAAATCAAGGAAGAAAAAATCACAATGCGATCTGAAGGTCAGCTGGCAACTAGTAGTTGGCAACTAGTGCCAGTTTCCCTAGCTAATATAAGTATATCACTAGCTAATAATAGATATAGAGACTACTGTATTTGTATACTTCTGATTGTAGAATTGATTATTAACACCTGTATTGTGCTTCATTGCAGATAGTTTAGCTGTCAAAATTTTCTCAGTTCTACGATATTGTATGTTGGACTGATTTACGATGCATGCCTTACAGTAACTGTTTGATAAACCGGTGAGCTATATGCTACCTGGAGTTTAAAAATCTTTGTACATACTAGCTACACAAATAGATATATGAACTGAGGGAGGCCTGCAGCTGGACTTTGACTAATTGATTTTGTTTTTGTTATCACAAATAATACACTGAAGAGACATTGATAAGATAATAATGTTTTATAAGATGCTATATATCTGGTCACGTTAGACTAGACTTTCAGAGCTATCTACATCCAAACATAACTACAGTCAAGTCCCCATCAGAATTGCCGGATGCATACCTTCATTCCTAAGTATCTACCCTCAACCATCTGCTGGCTATGGAATTCACTACCCTCTGATCACAATCTTTAAGAGCAATTTATATGTACATTTTACTCAGTAGTTGAGGTGGGTAAGGCCAATGAAACTTGATTACCAGTTTCTCACTCAGATTTTTTTGAAAATTTGATGCAGGCGGGCGGTTATTATTCATTATTCCAAAGCACAACACACATCCCAAACATGAAGATTTCTGCCAAAAAACAGTGAGATATACATTGCTTACTCTTGCATTAAATAGCTAAAGTACGTTACTAGAATGTTTAGTTATTTCTGTAACTCCTAAACAAGTGATTTTTCCATTGATTGCTCTATTAGATTACTATTGGCCTAACCAAATTACATTAATTAAATCATTTCTATGGTAAAACAAAAAAAATCTGATGATGTTAGCCGGCTTGCGTAACGGCTTTTGTCAGTTTGTCCTTGTTTGTATCTGCTTTACTAGTTAAGCACTTTTCTTTAGTTTCATTGGGCCGGCCAGAAGCTCCTCGGCCAGTTGATTGCAGCGGGATAGATTATAACCATTGCATAATTAAAGCCTGAGCCCTACAAAAATACTTGCACGCAGGCGTACATAGCATGGTAGCTAGCTAGCTCCTCATAGGTGCGGAGAATATGCCTATCTATGGCTAGCTACATAGCTACAGCCGGCTATACCAATGGCAGATCCAGGATGGGGCATTTGGGGTAATTGCCCCCCCCCCTCTCCTCCTTCCATCCATTATCTTGTGGAGGAGCCAGACACACTTCTGATTAAAATAGCTACTAACTTTATGCCAGGCCAAGAAATTCATGAAGATACGTACATTTTACTACAAATTCACCTGAAACCAAAACAAACCAAAGTAAAACTAACTGTAAAATTGTCACCCAACGCCTTCGTGCGTACTAAGCGCCTCTAAAAATAATTATCGTGTTGCAGTTGTTTAAGATTTCACAACCATCTGAAAAGGCAAAAATAAACAGTGAGACACTACTAAAAGGTGATTATTTGCTGCTTCTAAAATGCAGCACTGAACTAGAGAATCTGGCTCTCCCCAACCACTTACAACTTAGCCTGTTTGTGCCCCTCCCCTTGCCAACTCCTGGATCCGCCCCTGTATACGACATGATTTTTCAACAATTCTGCAATCGACTGTTGTCCTAGTGCCGGAGGGGTACCAAATGGTAAAAACATTAAGGCAAAGAGAGGACCTACTGATCTGATATATACGTGAGACTATAATATGCTGTGACATGATATATAGTTGTGGCTTAGTAGAGGCTTACCTTGGGTGTGATTCATAGTCGCATCGTGTTTCCTTTAGCGATTTCAGACCTCCCAAATTTACACCATCAATAAAATCTCTCCACGTAGCAATTAACAATATTATGATCTGTTTCAATCTGCAGTCATTCACGCACGTTTTAATTCTTACTCCGTAAAATTCCGTGCAACTATTACGGAAATGTACATTAAAACAATAGCCCAATTTCACACAAGGGCTAAGGAATGTGGTGGTTAATAATTGCGATTGCGCAACATCCGGTGTCCTTTAAAATGTATTGAAGCCTATGGGAGTGAGGTAAGAAATCTTCACGGGAGCCTAAACTGTACCGTTTATTCTTATTATGAGAACGAAATTGTAATCTTCAGGTTGTTAGCATCACGATAGTATATAGTTTGTGAAGATTCACTGTGTTGTAAAGCGGAAAGAAGCGACTTTAGCATGGCAGAAGACTCTAGTGCAGTGGCAGATCCAGATGGGTTTCTGGGGTTTCGACAGAAACCCCCTTTTAAATTTAGCTTAGTGGCATTCTCATTACATAAACATTGTTGTATTGACAATTTGTCATAGCAAACAACTATACACCAGTAGCATGCATGCATGCAGTTGCACTTAACTAACACCATTTAGCTATTAAAGTAATTAAACCATCAACAACACTTGATTTTTCATCTCCCACTGCATTAAAAACGATCGAGATACTCTAATAGAGCAGTCAAGTAACTACTCTAATAGAGCAGCAATCAAAGCCACAGCTTAATTGTAGTCACCATATTTGCCCTATAGTTAGGCTCCTATTCGGTGATTATTAGTTTCTCATCCAGCCTTTCTAATTATTGTGATGCGGGCGGGAGGGTATTACCATTATGCCATTATTTTATAATATTAACACACTGATGTACAGACCTTGTCCAAATTGTCTTTCTTTCTTCTACAAACATTTCCTTCACCAGCTGATTCTAATTTTCGTGATCGCCAACTGTTTTTCGACAGTCAACTGAAAGCCTGCTTTGATGAAGTCGATAGAACACGATTGCAACTGACACTGCAGCAATTTGTTAAGGAAAACAACAGTTCTCCTGGCGATATATAGCGCAGTGTAGCGTTCATCAACAAAACAAGGAACTGTTATTCAAACTTAGATCACTTGGAATTTCTGGCAAGCTTTGGTCATGGTTTGAATCATACCTACTTAACCGTTATCAGTGTGTGAAGATTAACAACTCTTTGTCTCCCCTTCTCCCAGTTCTATCCGGAATCCCTCAGGGAAGTATACTTGGCCCACTTCTATTTCTCATATATGTTAATGATATTCCGGACATCATTAAATTTTGTCTATTGTTTCTATTTGCAGATGACACTAAATGCATCAAAACTATCTCCTCACCACTAGATTCACTTAAACTTCAAGAAGACTTAAATAATTTAAACTTTTGGAGTACCCAGTGGAATCTCCTATTCGGTCTATCAAAAATCTTTCTGCTATCTTTTAAAAGAAAATCTCCAACATCTTACAATATCGGCACCTCCCAGATTTCTTGTGTTGATACATACAAAGATCTAGGAATTATGTTATTAAGCGACCTGTCATGGGATGCTCACTATAACCACATTATCTCCAAATCCTATCAGGTACTTGGACTTCTAAGAAGATCTTTCTCCCTACAAAATTATGTCCAAGCCAAATCTCGACTATATACCTCTCTTGTTAGATCCCAGTTTTTCTACTGCTCGGTCATCTGGAAACCCCACCTAATTAAGCACATTCAGCAACTCGAACGTGTTCAGAGGCGTGCAACTAAATACATTCTAAATGATTACTCTACTGACTACAAGTCTCGTCTTATTAATCTCCATATGCTACCCCTGATGTACATTCTTGATGTAAATGATGTGATGTTCTTTCTTAAAAATCTCCACAACCCCCACAATGGATTTGACATCAATAATTTCATTAAATTTGCAACTGGTCACACACGTCTAGCTTCTGGAAACAAGCTACTCCAAACAAGATCACCTGACAATTCCACTAGTAACTTTTATTTTAACCGGCTTCCTCGCATCTGGAATGCCCTTCCCGTTATCAACTACCAGGACAACCCACTCAAGATAAAGGCCAAACTTTTAGATTATCTGTGGAATCATTTCACTGCCAATTTCACCTCCAACAACACCTACTCTTTTTCATTTCTATGTCCATGCTCAAAGTGTTCAAAGATCCCTCACCAACCTAACTTCAACTCCCTTTAACTGTTAATTCCCCCCCCTTTTAAGTAATCTTAGACTAGTAAGTAAACTTTGTAGCTAATCACTACTACAATTTAGCTTCTGGCCACTGACACAGGATGTCAGTGGGCCATCAGTGTGCTGCCATATGTCCCAATTCTATCATATCAACATCTGCAACTTGTATGTATGTAGGTATATGTACACTGTAAAGTTAATTATTATTATTATTATTATAAAAAATTATAACAGTTTGGTATCACGTGTTCTTCTGAGCATGCGCAGAGTAAATAATGGCTTACCATGCGGTAGCTTAAGAAGGATTCGGGCGGTGGATGAGAAACTAATAATCACCAAATAGGGGCCTTAGCAATAGTATGTAGAGCAGCTCATGTATTTTCGACCCCCATGAGTTTTCGGACGCGATATTTCCTAGAAGAGCAATGAGAGCCGATCATTTATGGCACTATTATGAAGACCTATCACTATAACCTCCATGTATAAAATTTGAAAGGATTTGGTTATATCGTGTGGCTGCAGTGACCTTCGAAAGCCACTGTCCAAAAAAATGGATGCTCGGACAAAGTAACGTTCGTTCGGACTCCTCCATCTCTACCCTTCCCATGCAACTTATATGCTATTGTGTGGTAGTGATTGGTAGACTTATCCTTGAGCTATCCCGTGATATAAGCAGATTAGATATTTATCAGCTACAGTTGCAGCTATCGCCTTTTTCCGAGACGTGGTAACTTGACGAATCGTCGGACACAAAATTGCAATTATAATTCCGGACACAGCAACTTATTGCGAATACTTTGGCATTTTTTGAGTTTAAGTATAGTACTAGCTAAGAAACATTTGAAAACAGCTATTTAGGCACTTGTGTAGAGTGATTTTTTATCAATTCGAGATGGAAATAGTAGCTACCTCATATTGCTACAATACATTAGGTCTAGAATAGCTACATAAAAATGCTCAAACTTAGAATAATTTATATATTTGAACTTACTTGAGACAAGGGAGGTAAGAAATAAACCACAACAATGCACAGAAGGTCGCCACTGCTTTATCGCCTTAGTGACTGCTCTATTAGAGTATATCAATTTAACGCAGTTTTTAAACTGGTTTTCGCACTAATGCACCCTTAGATAGTCTGCATATGCATAAAATTATACTATGGATGCAATTAACGAAGTTTAATTAATATAGCATTTAATATACTCTAATAGAACATTCACTAAGGCTATAAAGCAGTGGTGACCTCCTGTGTATTGTTGTGGTTTATTTCTTACCTCCCTTGTCTCAAGTAAGTTCAAATACATAAAATTATTAAGTTTGAGCAACTTTATGTAGCTATTCTAGACCTAATGTATTGTAGCTAAATGAGGTAGCTACTATTTCCATCTCGAATTGATAAAAAATCACTCTACACAGGTGCCTAAATAGCTGTTTTCAAACGTTTCTTAGCTAGTACTACACTTAAACTCAAAAAATGCCAAAGTATTCGCAATAAGTTGCTGTGTCCGGAATTATAATTGCAATTTTGTGTCCGACGATTCGTCAAGTTACCACGTCTCGGAAAAAGGCGATAGCTGCAACTGTAGCTGATAAATATCTAATCTGCTTATATCACGGGATAGCTCAAGGATAGCTCTACCAATCACTACCACACAATAGCATATAAGTTGCATGGGAAGGGTACAGATGGAGGAGTCCGAACGAACGTTACTTTGTCCGAGCATCCATTTTTTTGGACAGTGGCTTTCGAAGGTTACTGCAGCCACACGATATAACCAAATCCTTTCAAATTTTATACATGGAGGTTATAGTGATAGGTCTTCATAATAGTGCCATAAATGATCGGCTCTCATTGTTCTTCTAGGAAATATCGCGTCCGAACACTCATGGGGGTCGAAAATACATGAGCTGCTCTAGTAATTATTTACAGTTTAAAGTATTGGATTTATTGTAATTGCCAACAAAAAATTATCTAAAATCCGATCTCAGAGCTTCTAAAATCTCAAAATTTTCCGGAGAATTGTTATCAGATGCCTTATTTAGCTATATCAATTTTCAGAAACCCCCTTTTAAAAATCCTAGATCCGCCACTGTAGTGATTTGTTTTCAGCATCTAGAAAGTCTACTTAGTGAGATAAACTCTGTTACTATGTTTCTACAAGGCTGGGAACAACGCTATGCAAAATTTTATCGCTGAAATAGGCGATCTTTCATCGCTATGATTCTATCAATACTATAGGCGATTATTTCACCCGTTACAGTAGGTTTAGTGGCCATGTTTTGTTGCCTAATGATCCTCTATACTTATAAGAGTAAAAATACCTCACTTTAGGAAAGATGCAGCCTTTAAAACTTAAGTATCACTACCATTTGACACAAGATCGCTGATTTCTCGACCACAACACAGCGTATCTTTCCAATTTTCACGTCATCGTTGTAGTATAGTAGCTGCTATAAAAGTACGTTCTTATAATAAGAATAAACGGTATGGTTTGGACTCCCGTGAAGTTTAAAGACCTTAGTCCCATACATTTTAAGGCCTCCCAAGGGACACCGGATGTTGCGCAACGTGTAATAAATTAGTATTCATTACCATACCGTGAATACTTTAGCTTGCGTGGAAATGGACTATTATCTATATTATTATTATTATTAATTAGCAAAGCCCACCAGGGGCAACACGCTAATGTGCATTACAAATCACAAATTGTTTAGCTTATCTATAATGCTCTTAAAAGTGTCAAGGTTAATTGTGTCAATGTTGTCAATTTTCAAGTTATTCCAATCAATAATTGTTCTTGGCAGTTATATAAATCAATTCTGGATTGCAGCTGTGCAAATTTGAGGGGATTATTGGCACGAGTATATGATACAGGGGTTGGCTGGGGTAAACAATGATTTGGTAGCACCAGTAAGTTTCTTACAATCTTGAATAATAATATAAGTCTAGCATTCCTTCTCCTACTTTTGAAACTTGGCCATTGAAGGTAATTAAGCATATCTGTAATACTGTGTTGTTGACTGGATCTGTGCCATGGTTTATTAAGAACAAATCTTGCAGCTCGGTGTTGGATCATTTCTAATTTGCTAACTGTTGTTTGGTGATAAGGATCCCAGATGGCTGAGCAGTATTCAATAGAAGGTAACAATAATTGTTTGTATAAGTGTTCTTTGATTTGTATTGGGGCATTATATAAATTCCTTTTCAGAAATCCAAGAAGACGGTTTGCCTTTCCACAAATATAGTTAACATGAGGTTCCCATGAAAGTGTATGATGGAGGCAGATACCAAGATAGGTGTGCTCTGATACAATATTCAATGGAATATTAGACATTTTATATGTAAAAGTGCTTTTACTGTGGTGGGTTGTAAATTGTAAAATATTGCATTTGGGAATGTTAAATTCCATCAGCCAGTTGCTAGCCCATTGTGTTAAGGAATCTAAGTCATTTTGCAGTATTCTGTGCAGACATGGGGCCAAGTACATTTAAAAGTACTTAAGTAAAGTACAAGTACTTTTGAATTTTCCAAGTACAAGTACAAGTACTCCAGCAGCAATCAAGAGAGTATTTAAGTAAAGTACAAGTACATGCTGGAAGTACTTAAGTAAAGTACAAGTACATTTTGCTGTAGTAAAATATATGCTGTATTCAGTGTATTGTAGTATGTAAGTGTGCCTAGGGGGGTTGGTTTTTGTCAACCATTCTCTCTCTTAAACGCTTAAAATTCACTGACTTGAACAGCAGCATTGTTTTTGTTTGCCAGAATGCTATGACATCATTAATCATGACAACATGGTACATAGTAAGGTTGGGGAAGGCAGTAGAAGAATCGCAAGAAACTGTAAACTGCACTGTGTACAAACTACGTATAATGTTTACAGTACTTACAAGTACTTTAAGTACTCAAGTACATACAAGTACTTAGCAAAGTACTTGAGTATAAGTACAAGTACATTAGGGAAATTAAGAAAGTATTTAAGTAAAGTACAAGTACTTTCAAATCTGTACTTAAGTGTACTTAAGTATAAGTACTCATGTACTTGGCCCCGTGTCTGATTCTGTGATCGTTGGGCGTAGCGATAGTTTTAAAGAGTAGAATGTCATCAGCAAATAATCTAATTTCACTCTTGATGTTTGTTACAATATCGTTAATGTAAATTAGGAACAACACAGGACCAAGTACGGAACCTTGTGGAACACCAGATGTAACTTGACATGTAGAAGATCTAGAGCCTTCTACTACAACCTGTTGGGTACGACCATGAAGGAAGGACTCTAGCCACTGTAAGACAGTTCCTCTTATACCATAGTAATTTAATTTGTAGAGAAGTCTAGAATGAGCTACTCTGTCGAACGCTTTAGAAAAGTCTAATATAGCAGCATCAACTTGCAGGTTCCTGTCAATATCTTTTGCAATGTCATTAACAGTAATGAGTAGTTGAGTCTCACAGGAATGTTTTGATCTAAATCCAAACTGGTTGTCTGAAAGAATATTGTGGTCCTCCAAATGTTTCATAATTTGACTCACGATGATATGCTCCATTGTTTTACAAACTACTGAGGTGAGTGAGATAGGACGGTAGTTGCCTGGGTGAGCTTTGGAACCTTTTTTAAATATTGGGGTGACATAGGCATGCTTCCATTGTAATGGGACTTCACCAGATTCTAGTGATTGTTTGAAAATATGAGTTAGAATGGGAGATGATTCGGCAGCTGTGGCCTTCAGTACATACGGATGCAAGGAGTCAGGTCCTGGGGATTTGGATGTGTCACAGGTACGGTACTTAACAAGTTGTAGACTCCTTGTTCGGTAATCTCAAATGTAGGTAAAGATGGAAATAAGGATGGACCTTTGTCAGGAATGTTACTATTATCTTCGGATGTAAAGACAGACTGAAAGTGTTGATTGAGGGTGTCTGCTTTTTCCACAGGATTGGTTATGATATGACCATTTATAGGATTTATTAATGTACTAATACCATTGTTTTCTTGTTTTCGTGACTTGATGTAGTACCATAAAGACTTTTTGTTACTGTCTGGTGATGAAGTTAGGTTTGTCAGGTAGGATTTGTGTTGGTACTTTAGTTTATGATCTATCTCTTTTTGTAATGATTTATATTCATTCCAGTCACTATCTCGACAATAACGCTTTGCTCTTCTATAAACTCTTTGCTTTTTACGTATGAGTCGTTTTAAAGCAGAAGACAGCCAGGGAAGGTGAATTCTTGTACTTAATTTCTTGGTAGGAGTATGAGTGTTTATTATTTCTTGTAAATTTTGTAAGAAAAAGGACCAATTTTCATCCTAGCTTTGGGGTGATGCTTGATTTATTTCAAAATAATCATGTGACAAGTCTGATAATTCCTCTCTTATTTTTTCCCAATCAGCTAGCTTGTAAAGGTAAACAGTTCTGGGATGTTGTTTAATTACACGTTTAGGAATCTTGATGGATACTAAAACAGCGTCGTGGTCACTCAAGCCTGGAAGTGGTTCACATGATATCACAGAATTAGGATTATTAGTAAAGCATAAGTCTAAAACATTTTGAGCTCTTGTAGGGAAGGTGACTAACTGAGACAGTTGGTAGTTGTGTGATAAGTCAATAAGTTTTTCATGAAAGTGACATGATACATAGGAATTTATTAGTGTACTGTTTTCCCAGTCAATACCTGGACAATTAAAGTCACCTCCAAGAATGATTTGAGTGTGGGGGTACTTTTGCTTAATCGTGTCTATGGAAGACTGCAAGTTGTCAAGTATTGTATCACTTGAGTGAGGAGGACAGTAAAAGGAGCCAACGATAAAGTCATTGTTCTTGTCAAGATGAACGTGAGCCCACACTATTTCAATAGTTGAATTGTCATTAATTTGTGTACATGGTATAGAGCTCTTTATGGAAATAAACACACCACCACCAGAAGTGTTTCTGTCTTTTCTGTATGTTTGATAATTATTTGGGAAAACCTCAGAGTTTAGAATAGATTCATTCAAATGTGATTCTGTCCCTATAATGATGTCAATTGCATAGGTAACCAGAAAAACTTCAAGTTGGGTTCGTTTGTTAGTAACACTACAGAAATTTACAATAGACAGTTTCAAATCGCTTAATACATTATTTGAGTTTGGGTTATTAGTAGAGTTATTAAATACCTGTGAATTTGAGTCAGGATTTGAGTTAGTTATAGTGGAAACAGGGAGTCAGGATGACTCCATGCTTGTGGCAGAGGTATTATTAAGTGGCTGTGCTGATATAGTTACATACTCTAATTTGTTACCATCTGTACTCACGTTTCAGTGAAGCTTGTTGTTGAGGTATAAGGAATCATTTCTTATTTTGATGTATCTCCGTTCGGTACCATTGTCAATTAGGGATCTCCTTTCCTTCAATAATAAGCGATACTGAGGAAGTATTTCCACCTACCTTGATTTGAAGAATGCCTTTGGCTCTGTCCCCCACATCGTCTTCTATTTGACATGTTAAGAGCATGCAGTCACTGAAGGTTCCCTCTTCTCAACTACGTGGCTATGTTGAATCCGGCATTAAGTTCACAGTTGTTTGCACTGTAAAAATTAGTAGTGAATTTCACTACTAATTTCTGCCGCAATACTCAAGTAATGACGTTTACTACTTCTGTAGTGACCTTCACTACTCTTCCCTCACTACACAGTAGTGAACTTCACTACATGGTAGCTAGTGATGGTCACTACAAAATTAGTAGTGAACATTACTACACATTCAAAAATAGTGAGTATTGTGATAGAGATTGGTAGTAACATTCACTACATTTTAGTAGTGACCTTCACTAGTTTGTTTTTACTGTCGCTACTAGGAGTTGGGAGACTTCACCAATTCCTTTTAATTGAGGTATATGTTTCAGGGTGACACTATGTCCTGGCCTATTATGTTTTCAAGTTCAACCCTCTGTTACAATTAGCTACTGAACTTAATCATGGCCATAGCTACACCATCCAATTACCATTGTCTATATAACTCAGAGGATCTTCCCCACTGAATAGATTGTAAGTTCAGTGACAGCAGCACAATAGAAGCTTAATGATGACCAAAAAACAACAGGAGGTAACACTTACATGATCAGGGAAACTATAATTAAGATACAACAACTATGCATGTGAGTAACGCTATTACATTACCTTCCCCCTTAATACACCATTACAGAACAAGATGTTGTGCATGTGCATGAAAATATTTATTGCCAGTAATCATGATAATAGTCAACAGGTCTTACGACTCTTCTGCTCCTAGTTGTAACTGGTTGCCCAGAGTGAGGAGCTGCTGGTGGCTCATCACAAGTGGCAGGAGCTGGATTTTCATCACAATGGTATTAAAACAATGGTGGACCTCACTGTCCTTCAAGTTCTGAGCATTCAGTTCTTGGGTCTGGTCTCAGAAGTGGTCTAACTCTATTCACGCAAACCACCCACTCTTTGTTGTCCATTCTTATATTGCACATGAGTAATGTTATTACAGATGATTCAATTGTGTGAAGTGGATGGAAGAAGGAAATTAACCTCCTGGATGATAACATGGATGTATTTCAGACTAGTTTCAAGATAGCTCTTGTAGAATAATGTTTCTCTGTCTCTGAGATGTCTACTCAACTTAAGATCTGTTGATTGGTTACCTTGCTCAATGAGAACCAAACGTTATAATATGTTTCCTTCCAAATAATTAAAGAGATATGATAACAATAGTTATCACAGGGGCGGATCCAGGAGGGGGGGGGGGGGATTTGGGGGTTGAAGTCCCCCCTTCATATTTAGGCTTTACTTGATCAATATGCTGAGTATTATAATGAAATTTTGTCTTAGCATAATTATATGATCACTAATAATACAAATACTCATAAAACCACCTTATAAACATCTTTCCAAGGTATTATCAGTGGATTTATGCTAAAGTTTATGCAACAAGGACCCGGATCAGCATTGGAGGTGTACAAGATCGAGATACTTTAATAGAGCAGTCAGCTAACTACTCTAATAGAACATTCACTGGAAACATGTAGTTGGTTCTGTTATGGAATTTTTCCAAATCTGCCTGCACCTATACATACAATGAAGTGCATTGGTCTGTTTAAAGGGCTTCATTCATCTACTTGTGTAGTTAATATGTATGGCAATACTTAATTCAGGTACACAATTTCCATTGAAAATGCTCTCAGATTCAATCTTGTATTGTTCAAATTTCAAAATTTTCCACTTTCAACATTATTATTCTAACATGCACCTATTCTTGGTTGTCTGTACCTACCCAAACTTTTCCATTAACAAAATGCTTCAGAGAGCCATACCTATAATCTAAAGGCAGTATATAAAATATCTACAGGCAAAAAACATTAGGGATTTTATGTGGAAATGTCTCCAAATTGCAGTATTTTAGCCTCTATTTTTCAAAATTTTCCTGGGGAGGCATGCCCCCAGATCCCCCTAGTTCCAGCATGCGAACACACCTTTACCCAAGAGATTAGTACCTTGAGTTAGCCCCCCCCCTTTTATAAATCCTAGATCCGCCCCTGTATCATGCCACTAAAACTACTACAAACAAGAAAATGATTGACCCACTGTCTCTACTCTTATCAGCCACATACCTGCTACCAACCTGTAGTGAATATGGCTATACAAATTATCGTTTCACTATTACATTTTCATTTTTCTGTGGATGACATTACCATTAGATACAATAGTTATTAAGTCTGCTGTGAGTAAAATGGAGAATTTAGCTATGCTCTATTCTATACCTTTGGTTGATGTACCACCCAGGCCATACTTTACTATCCTGGTGTCTGCTGTCCCAGTGTACAGTAGTGTCCAGATCAGAGAGGCTAAGCTAAGTCTCCTATTGTGCATTAGCACATCTGGAGACCCTGAACTCCAGCATGCAGTTGCCCTCTTTATATGCTGTCAAAGAAACTGATGAACGCTCAAGGTATGATGATCATTTGGACTTGAGCTCTCTGTCTGTATTCAGTGTAAATTTGTGTTTGGAATCTTGTTGTAAAATGTGGAACAGACTAATTTGTTGGAGTGTCACCAGTAAATCTGTAGTGATGGCATATTCAGTGTGATATGAAGTGCTCTCTCTGTTGTTATGCACATCCCACCACAGCTCATGTTTTGGGTGGTTTCCCTGTTATTTTATCAAAGCTTCCAATCTCCCTGGTAATTTGGCTGAGTCACAAACCACCCTGACCTTATTCTTTATTATTAATTACTAGGCAGACAGCACAGCTGATTCGCCTAGGATCTACAATCACACAATATTGGTACATTACTGTGTAACATTGTGATTTATAATAAATCTATTAATGCAGTTGTTCTGTTAGAGCTGATGTGTCCATATAACATTTGGAATCTGCAAGAAACCAAAAGCTGGCAGACCAAGGAAGATTACTTACAGATTATCTAAACTGGACAGATTAGGAACTCCCTGTTACTATGATACTGGTCGTGTGTGCTCGAGGGCACACTGCAATTTAGCTTTTGTACGTCATACATTATGCATCGTAAATGATGGTTCTCTCTCCTTGACTTCTGAAACGTCTAGAGTTTGTGGCCTAGGAAACTAAACTATGCTTATCCCTGTGCATACAGTACATGTGACTGTGTTGTGAGTTTGGTCAAGTTTCATGTTTACTGAATCTCTGTTGCTATGATCACTTCTAAGATATACAATGTACACTAAGTAATAATGATGGGATCCACGCATTAATGTTACAAGATTATCATAATCTGATCACATGTGATGTAATGCACATGTTATAGTTACATCATAGCAGTAGTAGAATATCTTAGTTATTGACAGAGTCCAAGACAAAGCCAAGGACTAGTGCTAATAACTATGACTGATGTGATATAACTGATATTTACAATGGAGGTCATCTATACATTTTATTATCTGTATGATATTTAAAATTAAAATCAAAGGTGATACTCAACTGTCAGCACATGATTGATTGATTGATTGATTGATTTATTGTTTATCCTCACAGTAGTTGGCAGAACCTTTCTTCCCTACTGGAGCACACATACATACAACAGAGTACAAAAACAAAAACATACAGACACAAGAAGCTAACTATAATCACAATTAATTACTTTGAGTGTTGAAGTAAAAGTCCTTGACAGAGAATACAAAGGAATTGTAATTACAATCAATTGGAATAGATTTTAGAAGAGAATTCCACCATGTTGTAGCAGAGGAACGGAAATATTTTTTTAGTGGTTGATAAACGGTAACTAGGTGGGTTGGCAAAACAGTCTTTACACTGTGTGTTGTAACTGCACTGTGCTTCGAACACAATAGGAGGATTGAGGAGCAAACAAGGCTGTTTATCATGATGGTAGTGGCGATACATGGCACAGGATGACTTAAACATAATCTGGTGTGAGATCGGTAGCCAGTTTAATTGGCAACGATGTAAATAGACATGATCATATTTTCTCAAACACACAGTTATTCGAATCACTCTGTTTTGTAGATGCTGTAGATGTGCCACTTGTGATTTGTTGAGAGGTGGCCCCCACACAGGCAAAGCATAGTCAATTCTGGAAAGTATCAGGGACTCATGATCAGTTAGCATCTCGAGGACTTCAAATGTTGGTGACTTCCGGTTAACACTTAGCATATACAGGTAATACGATATCTTCTTGCATACATTACTCACCTGTGCTCCCCACTTTAATTCTTTGTCAAACATAATTCCCAGGTATTTCTGTGTTTCTAATTCTTGAGGTGGATTGCCACTGACTAGAACTGGAGGACAAGCACTACCTGATGCTTTCTTTGGACAAAACCACATGACACTGGATTTCTGTACATTAAATCTGATTTTACTGTGGGTAATCCAGGTTTGGATTCTTTGTAAATCAGAGTTTAATTTTTGCCTCACCACATCATGATTTCACCAGAACATATCACTGTTGTATCATCAGCAAATTGTAGTAGTCTACTATGCTCTACAAGAGAAGGCATTTCATTAACATACACAAGGAATAGTGGTGGGCCTAGTGCACTGCCCTGGGGTATTCCACCTTTTACAGGACACCATGATGAGACTGATTCTTTAAACTTAACACGTTGTATACGATGAGACAGGTAGTTTGTGAACCAAGACAATGCTGTCCAATGCACTTAATCTTTCCAGCAGTATAACATGGCCAAGAGAATCAAAGGCCTTTCTAAGATCTAAAAAGGCAGTACACACAACCTACTGAGCATCCAGAGCCTGAATAATTGTATCAACAGAGAATGAAATAATTTGCTCGGTGGATCTTCCATTATGGTAAGCTCCCTGATAAGGATTGAGCAGCTGTGACTGTTCAAAATAAATGCTAAGCTGAGATACAACTAATTTCTCTAATATCTTGGCTATTATAGGAACAACAGACATTGGTCTGAAATTTGAAGGAACATGCAGCACGTGTAAGCATTCCAAGCTAGGGGTGTCTAGGTGCATGCTCCCCAGATGAAAATAAATGTTCTGAAGTGGCATTTGGAGGTCTTTTACATACAAAATCTCTTTCTCCTTTTGTTAACATTAAGGACATATCCTGGTACCAACTAATGCAGTAGTCAATTTTACTTTCATGATACAAATATTCTGAAAGTGAGTTTAGTTCTTTGAGAGACATGTACAGAAGCAATGTTGATTATAACTGCTAATGCATGACATGAATTAGCTATAGCCCAAGTAGTCTTTGTCATTTTGTAAGTATGAACACTTGAGATCTATATCAAAAGACTGCTGGAAAATGTTGATCTCTATAACCATTAGTACAATAGAACAAAGAGCTTTCTGATACAAACAGGCTAGCAAGCATAATAATATGGTTTCTGCTTAATATGTAAATGTACACTTTGTGAGGGTTTGTAATTGATATAATACATTAATTTGAGTACTGATGTGTATGTACATAGGTATGCATACCAAAATACACACCAAAATTAGTTCAAATTTGCATATACCAATTGAATATACATACCACAATTAGTTCCAATTGGATATACCATATAGGAAACCAATCGTTTAGTTTCAAGCACTGTGCAAAAAGTTTGATATACTCAGGTGCACACTAGTAGGCATAACTCAATTATACATTCAATTTACACAGGTATGTATGAATATGATATACTATAATTGTATATCCTGTGTATTACAAATTGGCTGCTATACACTGGTGTGTATACATCATGTGTACATATGTAATAGATATACACAATGTAGTATAGCTTACCACAGCTTGTTGGCATGGCTACGTGGGCACAGTACATACAGCTAACTTATTATTAAATTCTTATGTATTCTGTGCTATTTTTAAAGAATTTATGTATAAAAATGTAATTCAATAAACTGTAACACACACAACAACAGCTCCATTGTCATCCCAAGTGGCATTAATCTAAGCTTGCCTTTATGTAGAATTACATTTGTATAGAAAAAAAACATTAAGATGTTCTCTGTCATGGTGGCTTTTCTTCATCTACACCAGGCCTGACCCAGTTGGTGGTTGCTGTACATCAATTCAAGCCATACATGTAGTACTATTTTCACCAGGCTGCATCTGCCAAGACATAGTTATTTTAAAGAGCACATAGGCTACAATTACCAGTATAAAATTTATGGTACAACTTTATAACTGACTGAAAGAAACTGCAAAAGAACAGTTGTAAAGTTGTAAATGCTCAGAACAGTTGTAAAGTTGTGAATGCTCAGACATACAGTACTTACCAGTTGTATGTCATACAGCTTCAGTTCTCTTCGCTGACTGAATCTGCAAAGGATATCAGTTGTTAGTGAACAAATGCTAGTGAAAACTTACCAGCTGTCCATCGTACACATGGGTACTCTCTGTTGAGTGAATCTGCCAAGGATATCGGTCATTATTATACAAAGGCCGTGGTCATACTTAGCAGTTGTCTGCCGTAAACTTGGGTACTCCTTGATGGCCGAATGATATTGATTGTTAGTGCACAAAAGGCTATTGCAAGTTGTCCATCATACAAAGACCATGGTCATTATTGTCCATTGAATAACTTGAGTATACTTTGCTGACTGAATCTGTCAAGAATATAAGCTGTTATTAGTATGCAAAGGCCATGATCATACTTACCGATTGTCTGTCATTATAACTTCAGTACTCTTTGCTGACCGAATCTGCCAAGGATATCGGTTGTTAGTGCACAAAGGTCATCGTACAACTTGAGTACTCCCTACTGAGTGAATCTGGCACACTTTACTGGTTGAATCTATCATACCAAGAATATCAGTAGTAAGTGCACACAGGCTATAGGTTATGAGGGACAAAACTGTGCAAAACTGTGTAAAACATGACTTTAAATTCACAAAATCTAGAGAGCATCATTATACATTACTTCACTAAGGTAATCACTCAATGATTTCATCAATATAAAATTATATAGAAAACTGTCAATATTCACAAATTTGCAAGAATTTCATCCCTCAAAAATTTCTAGCATTTGTTGTCATTTCATCGATGCTTTTTTAATTATACAGTATTTAGGCATACTTAACAGTTGCTGGTGGAACATGACTGTTGGCGTACATAACATCTATGCTTTTGGGTAATGTCGTACACCACATTTATACCGCTGCAGTACTGGGAACATTGGCTTCATCGTCATATCATACACAAAGTATTAGGAGGATCTGTATACTTGAAAATTATTATTAAGTCCTATATAAGGTAGGTAGTCAATTTAACTTTTAAGAACAGTATGTAAGCCACAGTGGTAACTAGCAACATGCATACATACATTTGGCCAAGACTGTGATATTAATATAGTCACCTGTAGTAACACTATAGTCACCTGGCTACTTGTTCTTCCTTAATAAATTTTGTTACAAAGGCCAGCTACCCAAACGTTTGATAGCACACACTGAAAGAACAAGTAGGCCTTACATAATATATATTTAGTACGGACTATTCAGGCGTAGAGAAACGTGTAAAACCACTGGAAGCGAGCATATGCTCACCTCTTTGATATGATTGGTTATAGTACCTATCTCTAATGAAAATTTTAATGAGCTGGACACATGCAAGTGCTGTTGTTTTCCATGAGTAATGGTGCACCGCAGTGCTGATTCACTGGGTAGGCGCGACCACATGTCTGCACATCCCAGACCAAACTCGTTTGTATGGAATTTTCTATTTAGCCAAATTTTCTGCTGACGCCTTCATAACTCTATAATGTTTAGCACTATGGGTATGATTTCAGTTAAGTCATACAAGAGACCAAAAAGTAAGCTGCATACTTTCGTATAGTGTGATAGAGACTTTAGTCTATAATAAAAATGATTCATTGTAGATTGGTCACTTACTACACACAGTGTAGAATTATTCACAGATTCTTTAACTATATGTATGTGATTACACCCAACATTCTTTGTTTGTGTACAGTCATGAACATCCATTGTAATGCCAGTTTACAGCAATGATTGCCAATTTACCAGACCACCACTGGAACATGAAGCATGACAAAGTGAAACTTGACAATCTATGAGGTACATACAGGCTGCTGTTGCTTCCTCCAAGAAAATTTCATATATAGATCCTCTGAGGATGAATTATAGAGAAATTTCAGTAATTTATCATAATTGTCTCAAATGCTGATTCACTGGGTAGGTGCGACCACATGTCTGCACATCCCAGACCAAACTCGTTACTATGGAATTTTCTATTTAGCCAAATTTTCTGCTGACGCCTTCATAACTCTATAATGTTTAGCACTATGGGTATGATTTCAGTTAAGTCATACAAGAGACCAAAAAGTAAGCTGCATACTTTCGTATAGTGTGATGGAGACTTTAGTCTATAATAAAAATGATTCATTGTAGATTGGTCACTTACTACGCACAGTGTAGAATTATTCACAGATTCTTTAACTATATGTATGTGATTACACCCAACATTCTTTGTTTGTGTACAGTCATGAACATCCATTGTAATGCCAGTTTACAGCAATGATTGCCATTTTACCAGACCACCACTGGAACGTGAAGCATGACAAAGTGAAACTTGACAATCTATGAGGTACATACAGGCTGCTGTTGCTTCCTCCAAGAAAATTTCGTAGATCCTCTGAGGATGGATTATAGAGGAATTTCAGTAATTTATCATAATTGTCTCAAATTATGGCTGATCTCATATCACTCACTGGTCTGGTTTCATTTAGCCACCAGAGTATAACCAGAAAATGCCAATTCAAGTATTTTAGTCATCATAGTGTAAAAACAGTGTGTGTGTGTGTGTGTGTGTGTGTGTGTGTGTGTGTGTGTGTGTGTGTGTGTGTGTGTGTGTGTGTGTGTGTGTGTGTGTGTGTGTGTGTGTGCATTTGCATGTGTGTACTGTGTAGCATTAATATTTATTATGCATATGTGTGTGTGCATTTGCATGTGTGTACTGTGTAGCATTAATATTTATTATTAGGGACCTGCCGATTATGTTAGCATAATTTTGAGCATAATAGGTACCTAAAAGCATTGAGCATAATGCCAGCATAATAGGTTAAATATTTGTACGATAGTGTAAACTCTTGCTGGGAAAATGACAATTGCAAAATAAGATCGATATACTCTAATAGAGCAGTCAGTAACTCTAATAGAACAATCATCAAACTGACTGTTCTATTAGAGTATATCGATCTTGTCTCTTACATGCAGGCATGCAGCAAGAATTTATTATTTGTGTTCCAGCCACTCATTTTTTTCTTTCTATATAGTGTTAAACTAGTAGCAAAGCATATGAACTAAGGCATGAACATTGAGCATAATCGAGCATAATAGGTAAATATTGAGCATTAATTTAAGCATAATAGGTGAATTTTTTGAGCAGTGCAGCATAGCATAATAGGTAAAATTATCAGCATAATCGGCAGGTCCCTATTTATTATGCATATGTGTGTGTGCATGTGTAATGTACTGTAGCCTACCTATACACACATGTAGGCTCACTTATCTCGTTCATAAAAAGGATAAGCTTGATCACTGATGTAAGTTCCAGGGGAGACCACAGTTTTCTCCTGCAGTGTAGCCTTCTCCATCACATCGTGTAGGTACTGTAGAAACAGGAGTACACACCATAAAACTTTCAGTAGCCACCCACACTATGAATAGGAATACATATATACATGGAATCCTTGCAGTACACTAATCCCTATAAACACTGTAATCAACTAGGATGACCTTCACACATACCTGTACAAACATATGACACTCAGTTACTGTAGTAGCCCTACGTGGAATTTAAAAAAATCGATGCACTAAAATTTTCTCCAATTTCCTTCTTCTATAGCTCATTTAAATTGCCATGCACTACTTTTCCAACAAAATCTGAGGTATCTATTTGCCATGCACTACTTTTCCAACAAAATCTGAGGTATCTATTATGTGTCATGAGATATGTCTTTTATTGCATTTTGCAATACAAAATTTGTTACACCAGGTTGGTTGGGTCATTGTGGTGCCAAAATTTCCATGAATTAGATCATTGTGCTCATAGAGGGTTGCTCTACACATATCACACCTGAAAAGTTACCAGACACAAAGTAGGCTGTACACAATAATTAATTTTACAGAAACATATTGCACATACTTGTTAGCTGTCATTTTAGCCATGAGCAAACAGTTTGTACAATGATTGTTTTACAGTATACAGTCAAACCTCTCTAATGCGACGCTCAATGGGAGCCATAGATTTTGCTGAATAAAGGAGGTTGTTGGATTATCAAGTCACCTCTGTAATCCGACATTATACAATATGTCAGATTATGCAGTAAATAACTGGTAAAACAGATCACACAATGTTTTAAACATGAATTAATTTTAGAATTTGTAAGTATTACAGCTTTTTTCTATTACTGTCAACCAATTAAATACTTTGGTTGCTTAAAAATTATTTTCTGTGATTATTCTAATGCCGCTATTATTCTCTGTCAGATTACAAAGGTCAAAAACAATGCATTTCCAAGTCTAGAGAATCACAGTTTGTGTCGGATTATGGGGTACAGAGTTGTCAGATTACAGAGGTTGTTTTCTATACAAAAATGTTGGTAAATGACATTTCAGTCGGATTCTGGATTATGCAGGTGTTGGATTAGAGAGGTTCGACTGAATATACAATTACTGTTTTACAGAGGACACCTGCATAACCTGGACACTTAGTTGAGGCCCCAAAGTACCAGCTTTTACATGTAAACTGACCTGGAAAATCAGGACATCTTAATAATCAGGACATTTTTGGTTGATCCCAAGGTGTCTTTAATACACAGGTTCCACTGTAATGAATTTATATTTCATTTTGAATATCAGGACACCCTCCTATCTCACATAGCTAGACCAACTTTTTCAGGGGAAGTTCCACTGCTTGGTGCAAATTGGCAAAGCCATTATCTTCTTACTGTTTAGGTTCTGAGACTATTATACTTTAAAATGTGGCACAGTGTTTGCTTGAACACAACAGGATACAAAACAAGCATGTTGCTCAATAGCAAAAGGCTTAGTCAGTCTGGCTATGCGAGATTTGTTGGACTCCTGAACATACATACAAACTAAATCATCTGTACATAATACTTGATACATCACTCTTAACCTACACTTCGGATGGTGGTGGTCTATCAAAGCGTCGTACCAATGATGGTGACCGGCTATACAATATGACACAGTGGGAGATACAAAATGACACAGCGAGACATACAATATTATGACACAGTGAGACACATAATATGACACAGTGGGACTAACACGTGCAAAAGCAGTGATGTCATGCTTAGAGGTGTGTCCAGAATGAGTGCGACTATTCAAACTGGACCACACCCATTTTTCTCCCTACAAAGATAAAGTGGTCTAGCCAGGTGAGACTAGTACATAAAGTATAACATGCTTAAGTAATCTGTAAAGGACAATACAAACATATCATAGATCCTTTACACTCTAAGGATCTATGAACATATCCACTCACCAAGAGGAATGTAGTAGTGAAGGTAGTATTCACAGCGGAATCAACACTAATAACTAACTAGTTACTGTCTGTCCAGTTTGCCACATAACTGTAGGAATTTGCGCGGTGGTCTAGGACGATGAGCTCTTCCAGAGTATCAAATCACGTGATTCGTAAGTGTTCGAATTTATAAGCAACACTAGTTTTACAACCGGATGTGGTTAGACCTCTTTTGCCGAGAGCTCAGACTAGCAGTGTGTGAAGTCTAGCGCAGTTCTTTTCATCCGAGTTTTTATCGATGATACTTTGTTTCATTGCGCACTGTTCTGTCGGGTCGGAGGCACTTTTATGTGAGCACCGCCTCCAGAGGTGAGTCAGTGTAGCTATTAATGTTCACTTCTTATTGCCGTGGTGTACTAAATATTAATCTTTTAGGTGTTAGCTAGACGCGCGTAGTTGTATCGCTCTCAAGACTAGGTCAAGGCGTCGTGCTCCACTAGTATCACGGTAAGCGTACATGAATTGTGCGTGTGGTTCATTAAAGTTTCTGTTTATGTAGTTTTGTCTTTAGGTACAAAAGCACATTTAAAAGGTTTGTTAGTTTACTTGTTGTCTATACTGTTTTACGGGCTGATGATTCAATGCAGGTATTGTATGGAAGTTGCTTTGGCGGCATAGTTTGCTGCATCATGCACTGACATAATAATAGCTTGGTAAGCAGTAGTGCTTCTTTCTTGCCAGCTTTAATTTTTCTTTTCAATGATAGTGGCAATGGAACTGCTGCTGCTTATTATGATTGCACAGCATTTCAATAGTTACAGGTATGTCTGTTGTCGTATTACTGACTAACTATTTTAAAGTATTCATTTTGTAGGGCTGAATTGTAGAATCACATGCTACTGATACTTCATTGTGTAGATGCCAGGCACATGATCATGATTGAGTTAACTGTGTTTATGCAGTGAACAGGTATAATAGCTTTTCATAGTTGTCTATTGGAGAATACACCTTTTCTATTGTAGAACAGTGTGTGGAGTTTAGGAGATGTGAACTAGGAAGAAGAATTATGTCCACACATGTACATCTGGTGAATTTATCAGCTTCGTTTCATTGGTAAGGCCACAAAAGAGCATTTGAATCATTGTTAAGTGATTTCTTTTGTCTGTAGACGTCGTTTGATGATGAGACCTATATAGAAGAAGAATGATGTACCTGCTACTTTTATCAAAGTGAACACTACTGGACACATTTCATGTTGTTTACTCAATGTTGTACAATTTTAAATTTTTTAATATGAAACCTCTAATCTTATAATAGTAAAGATATTCACATCAGATATACTACATTGAGTTACACCACAATTATACATTGGTGAGTATATCAAATATGTATTTCTTACATATGCACATATTATACTTATGTAAACAGAGGTTATACACGTGGTTAACCAGTAGTGTATAAGTCAATTATACTCATATATTATACATAGTAGTGTAAATGGTATCTATACACAGGTACAACCATGGTGTATAACAGATGTGCCACACATGTGTATCCTTGGTGTATATCATAATAATACATCAGTTATACACCTATGTATTTCAAATGTTTTGCATGGTGAAGGAAGCCCTTAAAATTATACATCTGCACACTGCATGATAGCTAATTCTTAGGAATATAATAGTCATAATATTGTGTATAGTACAGTAGTTACATGTGGCTGCTAGACCGTGATCATGTTGATTTTGATCATGATCATGTTGACTAGGTCATGATCATGATCGTGTTGGCTAGATCACGATCAAGTTGGCTAGAACATGATTATGTTGGCTAGATCATGATCATGTTGGCCATGATCATGATCATGTTGGCTTTGATCATGATCATGTTGGCTTTGATCATGATCATGTTGGCTTTGATCATGATCACGTTGGCTTTGATCACTGATACACAGGAACTCAAATTAAAAAAAAATTGTAGGTTATGTATATCTTGGGGGGAGAGGGGGCATGGCCACCATTTTCACTGTTCCTATTGTAAAAATGCATGTCTATTAACTTTTACGTAATTCAGTAAGTCTGTAAAATTAATACGTTTTTATAGTTTAATCCATTACATTGATCAGACATGTTATATCAAAATGTCACTACGTCCAGTTCAGTGAGCTGAAAATTGAAACTATCAGAAATATTTCATTACTTGTTCAATCTATACCACAGTTACAACATGTAAATATTCAATGTGATTAATAAACATTTATAGCCAATGGGATAAGAAATTAGATAATATTTCAATAAAAAATGATGAAGAGCTCAGTACAGTACTATACTAGTATGTTTTTATCCAGAAACTATAACTGTATAAACATACTTTTCCTTACTACTAGTTGATACTCAGTTACGAAGTAAAACCTGTCCAGGTTTCAACATCAAGACACACGGTAGTGTGTCGTGCGGCCCAAGAAGCCGGCGCGCAACACCCTTGAGTATATTGACAGGAAGAAAGAAAACGCAATTTTCGTGCCTCCGTAGCTCTGTGCTTCCTTGCTGAAATAAGACGATTTTTGCTGTGTACATGCCCTCAAACTTCAGCACTCCACATTCCAAATTTGAGCGAAATCGCTTCAAGCGTTCCCGAGATATGCGACTTAAAAAATTGGCTTAGTTTTCTTTTTCTTTTTTTTTTCTTCCTCTTGTCGCACACTTACAAAAACTACTATAAAGCGCGAACGCCAAATCCGATTTACTTGAAAGTTGGCACACAGAAGGGGGTATAAAGGCGCATCTCGGTACCAACTTTGGCTGGAATACGATAAACAGGCAAAGAGTTATGAGTGATTATTCACGAAAAATAACACCAATATGTTGTCACGCCTACAGGGTAAACCGCATATGGGAAACAGCTGAAAATCGGTGGGTGAATAGGTTAACTATTTTGAACCTCAAACCTTTTGTGGTTTGAAAGAAATTGAGCTAAAAACCAGGAAGATACAACGAAAAAACCAATACTGTGTAACAAATACACAATCGAGATTAGCTAATAAAAACGACTACTTGTCACGCCTACCAGAAAAACCGCTTGGGGTAATGCTTTGAAAATCACTGTACAGATGAAGTAATCATCTTAGAAAGGCTCTTCAATGGTGTAGAAGAATCAGACATAAAGCCATTGAGTTATAACACGAAATCCAACTTGGTGTAGCAAGTGCAAGATCGAAATACTCTAATAGAGCAGTCACCCTGAAGAGAATTCAAGAGATCAGCTAGAAACAAGTAACCTGTATAGAGATCAGCTAGAAACAAGTCACCCTGTAGAAAGATCAGCTACAAACAATTCACCCTGTAGAAAGATCAGCTAGAAGAAGTTACCTTGTAGGGAGTTCATGCAACTATGGAAAGAGATAGTTCAGCTAGAAGAAATCACCTTGTAGAGTTCAGCTACAAAGAAACCACCATAATAGAGAGTTCAGCTACAAACAAATCGCCCTGTAGAGAGATCAGCTAGAAGAAGTTACCTTGAAGAGAGTTCAGCTACAAAGAAACCATCATGTAGAGAGTTCAGCTGCAAACAAATCTCTTGTAGAGAGTTCAGCTACAAACAAATCTCCCTGTAGAGAGATCAGCTAGAAGAAGTTTCCTCAGCTACGAACAAATCACCCAGTAGAAAGATCAGCTAGAAGAAGTAACCTTGTAGAGAGTTCAGTTACAAACAATTCACTCTGTAGAAAGATCAGCTAGAAGAAGTAACCTTGTAGAGAGTTCAGTTACAAAGAAACTACCATGTAGAGAATTCAGCTACAAACTAGTGACCCTGTGGAGACATCAGCTAGAAGAAGTTATCTTGTAGAAAATTCAGCTACAAAGAAACCATTCTGTAAAGAGCTCAGCTGCAAACAAATCACCAATACAGAATTCAGCTACAAACAAATCACCCTGTAGAAAGATCAGCTAGAAGAAGTCACCTTGCAGAGAGTTCAGCTACAAAGAAACCACCATGTAGAGAGTTCAGCTACAAACTAGTGACCTTATAGAGACATCAGCTAGTAGAAGTTAACTTATAGAGAGTTCAGCTACAAACAATTCACCCTGTTCAGAGATCAGCTAGAAGAAGTTACCTTGTAGAGAGTTCAGCTACAAAGAAACCACCATGTAGAGAGTACAGCTACAAACAAATCGCCCTGTAGAGGGATCAGCTAGAAGAAGTTACCTTGTAGACCGTTCAGCTACAAATAATTCACCCTCTAGAAAGATCAGCTAGAAGAAGTCACCTTGTAGAGAGTTCAGCTACAAAGAAACCACCATGTAGAGAGTTCAGCTGCAAACAAATCACCCTGTAAAAAATTCAGTTACAAACTAATCACCCTGTAGAAAGATCAGCTAGAAGAAGTCACCTTGTAGAGAGTTCAGCTACAAAGAAACCATTCTGTAAAGAGCTCAGCTGCAAACAAATCACCTGTACAGAATTCAGCTACAAACAAATCACCCTGTAGAGAGAGCAGTTAGAAGAAGTCACCTTGTAGAGTGTTCGGTTACAAAGAAACCACCATGGAGAGTTCTGTAATAAATATATGTATTATATTATAATTTGTACATTTACTGATAAAATCAGAAATCTTTAAAGTATTTAAAATCCTGCTTCATCTTTTCTTCTTCCTGTGGTGCTTCAAAAGTGCTTCTGGAGTTTGGATCTTCTAAGTCTCTGGTTCGACAGATTGTGCTTCGACGATTAAACAAGGTAACTATGCTTAACATTTACGCTTTATATTCTGTATACATCACATTTCAAAAAGCGGGTTTTAACTCTAGCATGACTCAACTTTAACTCTAGTTTTATAGGGCTGATTTTTTACTTGAAACCCGAATGTATTTGTATCAGCGGTTTTTTAAGCTTTCCCAGACAAAGTGGACAGGGATTACTTAATAAAACTGTATCGGCCACACGCAGTGGTATCGCTTAGCCAGACCGCTTCTTTTGTGTGGGGGCGGGGAAAAGATAATGTAGCTTTGGGGGGAGGGAAAGTTTGCCTACTTCAGAATCTTCTCAAGCTTTAGTACTCATTTATGTTGTCTTGCTAGGGTAAGCTATAGCCAAATGTTGAAATCCTCACTTTCACCCTCCACTTTTTTTCTGCAAGCAAGCCTGCACACACTGTGTTGGCCATGCACTGTTTGTATATGCCGCATTAGTAGGTTGTCCCGTTGGTGATTGTACTTGGTTGTGTTTGCCCCGGGGCTAGTAGTAATAATAATAATAATAATGCCAAACACCAGTATCCTGTACTGGTGGCCAAGTTAATTAAGTATTATAGTATATAGAAATAATTAGCTAATCTATGAAATAATCAAAATTTGGTACATTGGGTGGTTTGTTGCATCTACTACATGGGCATTAAAAATCTAAAACCCTTTGTAGCTGATAATTTTTGTAATTTTGATAGATCTCTGTGGATGTACTATAAATCATAGCTTCGTATCTGTGACAGGGCTAGGTTGCTAAATATGATATTTCTGTATTTAAATAGCTCAGCTAGCATGGCAATGCAATACACAGTTATAGCAGAGCAGTGTTTATTCTAGGCAGTGGCGGAGGAAGTAGTTGATATGTGGGGGGGCTGACCAGGGGCGGAACTGAACTGAGGCACTACATTGTCTCTGGTTTGGTAAGGTGAGACCAAAAAAAAAAAAAAAGGTCACAACCAGCTGACAATAGCTGCCCACCTCACCAGCTACGCATTTATAGCTGATAAACTATATAAAGCAGAGATGAACTGAAAGCCATAATGATGTTTAAAATAATTAACCACCTTGTTGACATCCCAGTAAATCCGTTTCTGACACCCATATCCACTGTACATAATACCAGAGGTCATAATATGAGATTTATGCAACCAATGACACGGATTGATTCTTATATGTACTCCTTTTTCCCTTTGGCAATCAAAATCTGGAATGATCTATCCCAAAATGTGATTAACTTCAATGATATTGATCAGTTCAAACAAAAACTAGCAATTATTTAATTTGTATACTTGTATGTATGTTGTGACCTGTGCACTATACTCTAATAGAGGTCTGCACAGTATTACCAAAAATAATAACAATAATAAAAATCCTTACATAGCTCTAATACTGTGACTGCTTTATTAGAGTATCTCGATCTTTATCGCTGTTTTCAGCCCCAGGATAATTTCGGCGTGATATCATTCTGAGGGGGGGCTTCAGCCCCCTAGCCCCCCACTTTCCGCCACCTATGATTCTAGGATTTCTCCTTTGGAGGGGAAAAGGGAATTTGGGGGGTGACCAGGTGAAAGTCTGCTATATGGTTATCCAAGTTCACAACTATGTAAAACACTTGAAATAGTTGTCAAACACTGATTAGTCATTTTAAGGCTGAGTCATGAGTTTTGATTTTTGTGATTGGGTGAAACCAGATTATATGATCAGGCTTTCTCATGCAGATTAAATCTGGGGGTATTTGTGGCGGCTGTGCATACCATTTTGAAAGTAGAAAATTTTACAAATTACACACACTGATATTGAATTTAAGGACAATTTTAAGAGTTAAGTATGCTTGTTAGAAAAAACTCCATAGACTTGGGCTCTCAGATATTGAATAACTTTCATTATATGCATGAAATTTTGTTAGTTGTATATGTATGAACCCTATGATATAGCAGATTTTTTTTTAAATTAATTGATCTGATACTGAATCTGAGAGAATTTTAAGGTCGCATTTGCAATTTTTAACCTGGGAAAATTTTACATATTAACTACTTTGAGATTGAATCTGAGAGCATTTTTGGTGTGCCTATGCATTTTGAAAACAAAAAAAGTATAGCGAACCTAAGTAGCCACTCACAACTTTAGGAGGTGAGTATGAGATTTTAGGTAGGGAATGTTCCCCCCCTAACAGCCCTAGAATAAACACTGTCTAAGCAGAGGCGGATCCTAGGGTTTGACAGGTGGGGGGAGGAGTAGTAGGTAGCTACTAGTAGGGGTCTGAAACACACAGTCCTTCTGAAGCTATAGGTATCACTTGATGTGTTTTACATGTTTCCGGTAGGACTGAATTTTTATGTAAAGCAACATTATATACACAAATATCTAAGTCATAGTATTCTAAGTGGTCTGCTTTAATCAAGAGCTGCATGTAGAGGTCATGATCAGTGACAGTTATGAGTTCAGCTTTGAAGCTAGAGTAAATAATATTACCAAGTGAATTTAACTTGCCAGCAGACCTAGCTAGCTATAGCTAGTTACATAGCTAAGTGTAGATCATATGAGATCTATAGCTATGATGTACATGTCCATGATTTAGTGCTGCAGATGCAAGTTTCATAGATTCTTAATACACCTGTAGTGTTACATAGGGTGACTGTTGAATTGATCTTGTGCATGCATGTATAAAGTTTTTTTGTGGGGGGTGAGGGGGCACACATGTCCCCCTCTGGATCTGCCACTACATTTTGTATTATCAATTTTAAGCACAAAAGGCTTAGTGCCTGTACAAGGTGGTTTGTTGTAGTATAATAATCATGGGAATGCTTATAAAGGAACTACACACTGGGATGTCTGCTCTAGCAGGAGTTCCCAAACTGAGTGTAGATCACGTGTACCATACTGCGTTCATGGTTGGCCACTTTCATTTTCAGCATCATTGTATGTTTCTCTTTATGCACCTATCAATGTATTGCCCCACCACCCCCCCTCGGGCGTAAGTGGGGCTTTACAGGGGGAATTGACACGAAACTGCTGCCCCATATTGGGGCATTTGACGATCGTTTAGTAAGTGCCCAAATATTTTTTGTTGTAACTTCCTTCGCTATGTCAAATCCCGAGTTAATCCCGCGTTGCAACTGGGGCCAACGGTGGGGATTTTACATGATAGGTTTGCCCTACTATGGGGCATTTGACATTCGGCTTTGTCAAATCCCCACTATAGCCCCATATATGCCTGAGAGGGGGGGGGGGGGGGGGGGGGGGGTAGTGGGGCAATACATTGATAGGTGCATTAGACTACTTAATAAATCTACTTCACCAAAGTCTTCATAATTTCTGGTTATAAATTGTCAGCAGTCAGCAACTCGAGTTCCATACACTCGCGCACTAGGGAGACTACCCTTAGATCTGTTACCAACCTCAATTCGAGTTGAATCTTTTCCATATCATATGTGGCACTTCATTTCACTGCACGAGATCCAGGAAATATTTGAACAACAGATATCACGTGCAAGCATAACAGAAGTAAAGTTTACAGGCGCTTTTTGTGTTTAATGAATGGCTTGACATGCAGTTGTGGTAGACTGGTGATGCCACACCCCAGAGAGTGATTTTGCATGATGGTTGTATGGCTTCTCATGTAGAGGTATGTATTTCTGTGTGTGTGTGTGTGTGTGTGTATAGCTTTGGCTACTTGGCCCAAAAAGTGGGGGCCAAAACATGCTTTTGAAAATAGTGTGGGGCCTGGGCCCCCCGGTTCCTACGCCCTTGACTCAGTCAGTCACTAGAAAATTCCGTTAAATAAATTATTTTTAAAATTCTGTAGCAACTTGCTGAAAGCGTTTCGGGTCCATGAGTCAAATCGAGTACTGCCTCATCGTCGTCAGGGGAAAGTTGAGCCTGTTTTTTGGGTGATCAAGACACACAGTATGTGTCGTGCGGCCCAAGAATCTGGCGCGCCACTACGTAAGTATATTAACAGGAAGAAAGAAAACACAATTTTCGCACCTATGTAGCTCTGTGATCCCTAATACGATTGGAACCAAATTTGCTAGATAAGTGCCGGCCAGTTAGAGCAGTCTACATACCAAATTTGAAGAAAATCGCTCCAGCCATTTCCAAGATACGAGCGAACAAAATTTCGTTTTAATTTCTTCGTTTTTTTCTTCTACTTCATTTCGCAAACTTCGCAAAATCCACCATAAAAAAGAATGCGTGCTCCAATCGAGCTGAACTTTGGCACACTTGAAGGGCTCATTAAGGCGGATCCCAGTACCAACTGTGGTAGGAATCCGATGAACATTCACGGAGTTATGATCGATTATTCGCGTAAAATAAGGTCGAAGGTCTCTCAGGCCCACAGGGTAAACGTCTTGAAGGAATGAGTTGAAAATTGCTATGTAGATGGAGTAATCATCGTAGGAGTGCCTGTTTGTGGTTTGAAAAGAATCGAGGTAAAGACCATGGAGATATGACACAAAACCTAACCTGTGTCACAATTACGCAATCGATTTTTATGAATAAAAAACTATTAGTTTTCACGCCTACCAGGCAAACCGCTTATAGAAATGAGCTGAAAATCGGTGTGTAGCTGGAATAATCATTATAGACAGTCCTTGCAGCAGTACAGAAGAATCGGATTACAAACCACTTCGTTATGATTCGAAAGCCAACTACGTGTTGAAAATGCGAGATCGAGATCCTCTAATAGAACAGTCACCCTAATAGAGCATTCGGCTACGTTTATAACTTACTCCATTAAAGAATTATATTACATTGCAAGTTATTCTGTAGGAAGTTCAGCTACAAACAGTTAATCTTATAGACAATTCAGCTAGAAACAAGTCACCCTGTAGAGAGATCAACTAGAAGAAGTCACCTTGTAGAGAGTTCAGCTACAAAGAAACCACTATGTAGAGAGTTCAGCTGCAAACAAATCACCCTGTAGAGAGATCAGCTAGAAAAAAAAGAATTTACCTTGTAGAGAGTTCAGCTACAAATGTAGAGAGTTCAGCTGCAAACAAATCACCCTGTAGAGAGTTCGGCTATGAAAAGATCACCCTGTACGTCTGTAGAGAGTTCAGCTAGAAGAAGTCACCTTGTAGAGAGTTCAGCTACAAAGAAACCATTACGTAGAGAGTTCAGCTGCAAACAAATCATCCTGTAGAGAATTCAGCTACAAATAATCACCCTGTAGAGAGATCAGCTAGAAACAAGTCACCCTGTAGAGAGATCAACTAGAAGAAGTCACCTTGTAGAGAGTTCAGCTACAAAGAACCACCCGGTAGAGAGTTCAGATGCAAACAAATCACTCTGTAGAGAGTTCAGCTAGAAAAAGAATTCACCTTGTAGAGAGTTCAGCTACAAATGTAGAGAGTTCAGCTGCAAACAAATCACCCTGTAGAGAGTTCAGCTACGAAAAGATCACCCTGTAGAGAGTTCAGCTAGAAGAAGTCACCTTGTAGAGAGTTCAGCTACAACGAATCCACCATGCAGAAAGTTCAGCTGCATGCAAAAAAATAATTCTGTAGAGAGTTCAGCTACAAACAAATCAACCTGTAGACAGATCAGCTAGAAACAAGTCGCTCTGTAGACGGATCAGCTATAAGAAGTTACCTTGTAGAGAGTCCTGCTACAAAGAAACCATCATGTAGAGAGTTCAGCTGCAAACAAATCACCCTGTAGGGAGTTAAGCTACGAACAGATCACCCTGTAGAGAGTTCAGTTAGAAACAAGTCACCCTGTACAGCGATCAGCTGGAAGAAGTCATCTTGTAGGAATTTAGCTACAAAATCACCACCATGTACAGAGTTCAGCTGCAAACAAATCACCTTGTAGAGAGTTCAGCTACAAAGAAACCACCATGTAGAAAGTTCAGCTGCAAACAAATTACCCTGTAGAAAGTTCAGCTAGAAACAAATAACCCATCAGCTAGAAACAAGTCACCCTGTAGAGAGATCAGTTAGAAGAAGTTACCTTGTAGAGAGTTCAGCTGCAAATAAATTCACCCTGTAGAGAGGTCAGCTACGAACAGATCACCCTGTAGAGAGTTCAGATACAAACAATTCACCCTGTAGAGAGATCAGCTAGAAGAAGATACTGTACCTTGTAGAAAGTTCAGCTACAAACAGTTACATGTAGAGAGTTCAGAAGAAGTCACCTTGTAGAGAGTTCAGCTACAAAGAACCACCCGGTAGAGAGTTCAGATGCAAACAAATCACTCTGTAGAGAGTTCAGCTAGAAAAAAGAATTTACCTTGTAGAGAGTTCAGCTACAAATGTAGAGAATTCAGCTGCAAACAAATCACCCTGTAGAGAGTTCAGCTATAAAAATATCACCCTGTAGAGAGTTCAGCTAGAAGAAGTCACCTTTTAGAGAGTTCGGCTACAAAGAAACCACCATGTAGAGAGTTCAGCTGCAAACAAATCACCCTGTAGAGAGATCAGCTAGAAAAAAAAGAATTAACCTTGTAGAGAGTTCAGCTACAAATGTAGAGAGTTCAGCTGCAAACAAATCACCCTGTAGAGAGTTCGGCTACGAAAAGGTCACCCTGTACGCCTGTAGAGAGTTCAGCTAGAAGAAGTCACCTTGTAGAGAGTTCAGCTACCAAGAAACCATTACGTAGAGAGTTCAGCTGCAAGCAAATCATCCTGTAGAGAATTCAGCTACAAACCATCACTCTGTAAAGAAATCAGCTAAGAAACAAGTCAACCTGTAGAGAGATCAACTAGAAGAAGTCACCTTGTAGAGAGTTCAGCTACAAAGTACCACCCAGTAGAGATTTCAGATGCAAACAAATCACTCTGTAGAGAGTTCAGCTAGAAAAAAGAATTTACCTTGTAGAGAGTTTAGCTACAAATGTAGAGAGTTCAGCTGCAAACAAATCACCCTGTAGAGAGTTCAGCTCCATAAAGGTCACCCTGTAGAGAGTTCAGCTAGAAGAAGTCACCTTGTAGAGAGTTCAGCTACAAAGAATCCACCATGTGTATTTTCTGTTGGTTGAACAAAGTGAATTAGACAGAAAAATAAACTCCAACCGGAATCAAAAGATGTTGCATGTGCTCTAGAGCACGTGCGGGTAGTGGAGTATTTAAATGTGTAAGGTGCGAACTTGGTCACTTCTACGCTGCATATTCAAAGTGTAGGCTACCAGTTACACAATGTCTAACGAAGACAAGTTGGATCGTCTGCTCCAGAACGTGGAGGCCCTGGCTGAAAAACAAGAGGCCAGCTGACGCGATTTGGACGCACAGCTAAAAAAGCTAGAACAGGACGTCACCGCAGCTCAAGAGGAAGCAACTGAATGCGCCCTTAAGAGGACGAAGAGAGACCGCCCAACCGATTTTAAGAAGAAGGGCCACCGGGAGCAATTCGAGTTCAATGAGGCAGTAGAAGATCGACTCGACGTGGCGGCCAAGAGGATGAGGAGACTAGCTCCTTCGGATGCCGATAAGAAGATTGTGCAGGAATCCATCGACGAGCTTCAGGAAGGTATGGACTCCATCTCTGAAAGGCAAAAGCACATCCGCATAGCGGATGTGTCCAGATATTACTGGCGGACTGTAGAGGTGCTTAAAGCTGGGGGGCCGGGAATAAGCGAGGAAGAGAAAAAGCGGGTAAAAGAGGTGGAGAGAGACCTGGCTGACCAATACAACGAAGCGAGGAGGCCAGCTAATAAAGGAAGGTTGCCACCACCATTTCAGCAGCCGTGGCAACACCCTCCTCCACCTCAGCAGTTTCAACCACAGTGGCAGTCACCACCACCACCACAGTAGGTCATGCCAGTCCCACCACGATTCTAGCCCAGACAGCAACCAAGATTCAACAGACCCCCAGGACCATGTTTTAACTGTTACGAGATGGGTCATCTAAAGGCTAATTGCCCTAAGCTGGCATATCCTTTTATCACTGAGTAATTACAGTAGTGATATGAGTATTGTGTGTGGTATAAGTGTAAGTGCTAACATAACCTGGTGTTATATCAGTAGTGTTTCTAGTATTATATGTAAGGATACTGCATGTGGTGTGCTGTGTGTAATAACAATATACTATAGCTATGTGGTGATAGTGCATATATCATTGATGATCCCTACTCTGTTCCCCACAAAGGTTGTGATGATAACTTGTGGGGTAGTCAGTGCAGGTACTCTGAGAAACGTGTTAACAGCAAGGGTGGGTGCACCAGGAAGATTTCAGTTTCTGATGGTGGAGGCATTGATAGTACACAGACAATGGATAGTTCCTCAAAGAGTGCTCCCACTTCTGATGGCTCAGGTGTTGATGGTGGCAAAGCAGCACTTTGTACAAGTCACTCTTCCCCAGAGTGTTCTGCCAGCAGGATAGCACCAATTTACCCACTTTAACTCAGAAGCTGGCCCCACCTAATAGTTCACACTCAGTAGATTGCCCGGGGCAGATACTGGACTTGGGTATGTCAGATAGTGAACAGGGTTTAACCTCATTTTGGGAATTGGAGGAGGGGCAGGCTCAAGTAACTGATGTGCAGGGCCGACTTAGGCAAAGCCTTGACTTCTGGGAGAATGTCCTGCAACCGGCCCCATGGATTACCAGCTGTATAAGGGAGGGTTATAAGCTACCTTTGCGAGCCATTCCTGACCAATATCATAGGCCTAACCAACATTCAGCCCTAGAGCATGGAGACTTTGTCCTGGAGGCCTTACAGGAACTCATAGACGTTACTTAGGCTTTGCCTGGGAGTCTCAGGGGGTGATACAGTTTTACTTATTTGCAGTCCTACCCTTTGGTTTGTTTATCAACAGCTTGTTATGCCTTTACTAAATTGTTGAGACCCCTGGTTAAGTACTGGAGGGCCCATGGTCTTCGGGCATTGCTCTATTTGGATGACGGGATAGTGGCAGTTGAGGGAGAAGTAGCAGCGCTTGAAGCCAGTCAAAAAGTAAGAGCAGACCTGGTAAAGGCGGGCCTAGTGGAGCATACAGCCAAATGCTCTTGGGCCCCATCAAGATAAGCCAAGTGGCTGGGCTTTAATCTAGATCTGGAGCAAGGCATGATTTCAGTACCAGAGGAGAAAATAATGGCCCTTAAAGCACAACTAGTGCACGCAGTTAGCAAGGATACCCTGAAGGCCCGGGAGATAGCTAGTATTATAGGGAGAATAATTTCAATGTCATTAGCAGTGGGCCCGATCAGTCGTCTGATGACTAGACGTTTGTATGCCCTACTGAATAGCCGCTCATACTGGTGCCAAACCCTACAAGTCACACTGGAAGCCAAGGAAGAAGTCAAATTTTGGCTCGCCCAGATAGAGTTTATCAATGGACGATAGATCTGGCACAGCCCATCAGCTATTAGAGTTGTCTACTCAGATGCTAGTACAACTGGCTACGGTGGTTACACAGTGGAGCACGGTGGCTATGTGGCTCATGGGGCATGGTCAGATGAGGAGATGGCTCAAAGCTCCACATGGAGGGAGCTCAAAGCAGTTCGTATGACTCTACAGTTCCTAGTCTCAAAGTTGAAGAATGAGCGAGTTAAATGGTTCTCAGATAACCAGAATGAAGTCAGCATTTTAGAAATTGGAAGCAAAAAGCCGAACATACAAGAGGAAGCCTTAGCAGTGTTTTCCATTGCCTCTCAGAATTCAATAAGGATTGAGCCCCAATGGATTCCTCGCTCAGGGAACCAAGTGGACTACCTTAGCCGTCTGCAGGATACAGATGATTGGAGAATCCAGCCACTGATCTTTCATGAATTAGACCAACTGTGGGGGCCCCACACAATTGACAGATTTGCCAACCAGTTCAACACACAGCTGCTCAGGTTTAATTCCAGATGGTGGTGCCCTGACACAGAAGGTGTGAACTCTTTTACATGCAATTGGGGAAATGATATTAACTGGATATGCCCTCCACCCTACCTGGTACCTCGCGTGATTCGTCATGCAGCTAGGACAGGTGCAAAAGATACCCTAGTTTTTCCTTGCTGGCCCTCTGCCCCTTATTGGCCAATGATTTACCCGAATGGCCAGGATGTTGCTGATTTTATCTCTGAATTTAGGTTATTGGAATCTTATAGGCAACCAGCAGATCGGGCAACCACCTTCCAGATTGTGATATGCTAGCTGTAAAATTTTCTTTCTCAAGCCCATAAATCATCAGTTGCAGTGGCGTGCTAATTTTTAATGGGTATGCTGTTTTGTGTCAGCGAGATGAAAGTGAATAATGTATCCCAATCAGTGTTATGGTCCTGAAAAATTGTTATCTTTCTATTTGAGCGTGGGGACTATTGAATGTGTTATTTGTACCAGTCTGAGTACTGAGGAGCATTGACTGTGTTCTTTGTTCCAGTCTGAGTACTGGGGAGTATTGACTGTGTGCTTTGTTCCAGTCTGAGTACTGGGGAGTATTGACTGTGTGCTTTGTACCAGTATGAGTACTGGGGAGTATTGACTGTGTTATTTGTACCAATCTAAGTACTGGGGAGTATTGAATGTGTTATTTGTACCAGTCTGAGTACTGGGGAGTATTGAATGTGTTATTTGTACCAGTCTGGGTACTGGGGAGTATTGAATGTGTTATTTATTCCAGTCTGAGTACTGGGGAGTATTGACTATGTTATTTGTACCAGTCGGAGTACTGGGGAGTATTGAATGTGTTATTTGTACCAGTATGAGTACTGGGGAGTATTGAATGTGTTATTTGTACCAGTCTGAGTACTGGGGAGCATTGAATGTGTTATTTGTACCAGTATGAGTACTGGGGAGTATTGACTGTGTTCTTTGTACCAGTCTGAGTACTGGGGAGTATTGAATGTGTTATTTGTACCAGTCTGAGTACTGGGGTGTATTGAATGTGTTATTTGTACCAGTCTGAGTACTGGGGAGTATTGACTGTGTTATTTGTACCAGTATGAGTACTGGGGAGTATTGAATGTGTTATTTGTACCAGTCTGAGTACTGGGGAGTATTGAATGTGTTATTTGTACCAGTCTGAGTACTGGGGTGTATTGAATGTGTTATCTGTAGCAGTCTGAATACTAGAGAGTATTGACTGCGTTATTTGTGCCAGCCAGAATACTGGGGAGTATTAACTGTGTTATTTGTACCAGTCTGAGTTCTGGGGAGTTTTAACAGTCTTTAATTGTTGTTTGTATTTACCTGGTGCATTGCTGGGAAGTATCGACAGACTGAGTGATGTGAACCAGTAGGAGCGTGTATTGTGAATCATACCTATGTTAACTTTAAATATATCTCCTAGATGTGTTTGCAACAGGCCACTGGGATGTAGTTAAGGACCTACCGGACCCGGAGCTCCAGAGGTTGGCAGAGGCACTGCCGGGAGTAATTTTACGGTGCAAGGCGACATCCACTACAAAAAAGTATCTAGGGTCTTTTAAGCGATGGAGAGTATGGGTGGCTTCTCACCAGTTAACCGCCTTTCCTGTAAACGATCGAGGTTCACCTGGCTTTATACCTGCAGCATTTGGGGGAAATGAAGTCATCCAAATCAGCAGTAGAAGAGGCTGTTAATTGTATGGCTTGGGCCCATTCAATTGCCGGTATACCATGACCAACCACCACAACCTTGGTCCAGTCTACACTGGGTGGCCTTAAGCGTTTGCTAGCCAGGCCCATTAACAAGAAGTCTCCCTTCACAGTGGAGATGTTTCAGGCCATAGTAGATGATCCAGGAAGATAAACTCTCTTACCAGCATACGGCTTGCCACAGCTTGTCTATTGGCCTTTGCAGGATTCCTTAGATGCGATGAGCTGGTGAACATTAGGCTTTGTGACCTGGCGATTGGAGGAACCCATCTGTCTATTCAGATCCCACATAGCAAGAACGATCAGATGCGTCAAGGAAGAGAAGTGCTGATAGCCCGCACAGGAGGAAAGACCTGCCCTGTAGCCATGTTAGAGGAATACATTAGGAGAAGTGGGATCTGCATCGGCAGTGACAGTAAGTTATTACGGGCTATAATCAGTGGAAAGTGTGAAAAGCTGAGAGAATCTGGAGGGTTGTCCTATGGAAGGTTCAGGGAGCTAGTAAAGAAAAAGCTGGATGAACTTGGTTTTCACTCAGTCGAATTCAGCCCTCATAGCTTAAAGGCAGGTGGAGCAATCACAGCAGCAGCTGCAGGTGTCCCTGATAGAGTCTTTAAGAAGCACGGTCGCTGGAAATCTGACTCTGTAAAGGATGGATATATTGAAGACTCCCTGTCAGAGAGGCTGTCTGTCACCCAAAAGCTAGGGCTGTAATTGTATCCTTTATTATAGTGCATGCGCTATCCCTCAGATGGTGGGGTAGATATAGCATCTATAGTAGGAGTGTCTATGAAAGTGGTTTATGGGGCTGTGTTTGTGTTAATACAATCTAATCAAAAACAGCCAAGCTGTAAAAAAAGGTGCGGCCCCCAAAAAGGCCATGGTGAAAAAAGATGTGAAATCCAAGGTGGCGGCCAAGAAATGGCTGTGATGGTAGGTTAATGGTTACATTTTAATAACAACAATTCAGGTGAATTTGGTGCCAAGACCAAGCGGCACAAAATTCACCTGAATTGTCGTTATTAAAATGTAACCATTAACCTACCATCACAGCCATTTCTTGGCCGCCACCTTGGATTTCACATCTTTTTTCACCATGGCCTTTTTGGGGGCCACACCTTTTTTTACAGCTTGGCTGTTTTTGATTAGATATCACTTCTTTTTGTATTTGTATTCTGCAAAGCCGGCCTATGACTGGCTTTGGGGCTTTTTTAACCCATGTGTTTTTTTCTTTACTACAGGAAGAAGAAAAGAACTTAAAGAAGAATTTTATTACTTCAATTATTTTTGATTTTATTAGTAATTATACAAATTATATACATATATTCATTACATGCCCATTATTCCCCACAGGATATTATTTTGCAGCTGATCTCTCTACTGGGTGACTTGAAATGTAGCTGAACTATATACAGGATGGTTTCTTTGTAGCTAAACTCTCTACAAGGTAACCTCTTCTAGCTGGTCTCTCTACAGGGTATTTTGTTTCTAGCTGAACTCTCTACAGGTGATTTGTTTGCAGCTAAACTCTCTACATGGTGGTGTCTTTGTAGCCGAACTCTCTATATGATGGTTTCTTTGTAGCTGAACTCTCTATAAGGTGAATTCGTCTAGCTGAACTCTCTACAGGGTGATTTTTTTGTAGCTGAACTCTCTGCAGGGTGATTTGTTTGCAGCTGAACTCTCTACATGATGGTTTCTTTGTAGCTGAACTCTCTACAAGGTAACTTCTTCTCTACAGGGTGATTTGTTGTAGTTGAATTCTCTACAAGGTGGTTTGTATGAGGCTGAACTCTCTACATGGCGGTTTCTTTGTAGCTGAACTCTCTACAGAGTGATTTGTTTGCAGCTGAACTCTCTACATGATGGTTTCTTTGTAACTGACACTACCAGATACAGTACATGAAATTGCCATGATAATAACCATGAAATACCCATGAAAATACCTATGGTTTATCCCATGAATGTTACCAATTCATGGGTACTGCACCCATGAAATCTCTGCAACGCCATGAAAGTAATGATAATCTGATCTGGAAACGCATTTCATGGCCCATGAAACAACCCATTGTATACCATGAATTGACTTTCATGGTACATTTCATAGGGGAGATTTAATATTTCATGAAAAAACCATAGATGTTTCATGGCATACTTCTCTGGTAGTGTGAATACTCTACAAGGTGACTTATTCTAGCTGATCTTTCTACTGGGTGATTTGTTTGCAGCTGAACTCTCTACATGGTGGTTTCTTTGTTGCTGAACTCTCTACAAGGTGAATTCTTCTACCTGATCTCTCTACAGGGTGATTTGTTTGTAACTGAACTCTGTACAAGTGCATTTTTGTGGGTGATCTCACTGCAGGTTGATTTGTTTGTAGCTGAACTCACTAAAGGGTGATTTTGCTTGTAGCTGAACTCCTTGCATTGTATCTAGTTTCTAGCTGATCTCTCTGCAGGTTGATTAATTTGCAGCCGATCTCTCTACAAGGTAATTTGTTTGTAGCTGAACTGTCTATAAAGTGATTTATTTGTAGCTGATCTCTCTGCAGGTTGATTTGTTTTAGCTGAACTCTCTACAGGGTGATTTACTTGTAGCTGAACTCCTTACATTGTGTCTAGTTTCTAGCTGATCTCTCTACAGGGTGATTTGTTTGTAGCTGATCTCTCTACAAGTTGATTTGTGTGTAGCTGATCTTTCTACTGGTTGATTTGTTTGTAGCCGATCTCTCTACAGGGTAATTTGTTTGTAGCTGAACTCTGTACAAGGTGCTTTTTTGTAGGTGATCTCACTGCAGGTTGATTTGTTTGTAGCTGAACTCACTAAAGGGTGATTTGCATGTAGCTGAACTCTCTATAAGGTGATTTGTTTGCAGCTGAACTCTCTACATGGTGGTTTCTTTGTTGCTGAACTCTCTACAGGGTGTTTTGCTTGTAGCTGAACTCTCTACAGGGTGATTTGTTTCTAGCTTATCTCTCTACAGGTTGATTTGTGTGTAACTGATCTCTCTACAAGCTGATTTGTTTGTAGCTGAATTCTCTGCAAAGTGTTTTGTTTGTAGCTGACCTCTCTTCAGGGTGATTTGTTTCTAGCTGATATCTCTACAGGGTGATTTTTTGTAGCTGACCTCTCTTCAGGGTAATTTGTTTCTAGCTGATCGCTCTACAGGTTGGTTTGTTTGTAGCTGAACTCTCTACAGGGTGATTTGCTTGTAGCTGAACTCCTTACATTGTGTCTAGTTTCTAGCTGATCTCTCTACAGGGTGATTTGTTTGTAGCTGATCTCTCTACAAGTTGAATTGTGTGTAGCGTATCTCTCTGCAGGTTGATTTGTTTGTAGCCGATCTCTCTACAAGGTAATTTATTTGTAGCTGAACTGTCTAAAAGGTGATTTGTTTGTAGCTGATCTCTCTGCAGGTTGATTTGTTTTAGCTGAACTCTCTACAGGGTGATTTATTTGTAGCTGAACTCCTTACATTGTGTGTAGTTTCTAGCTGATCTCTCTACAGGGTGATTTGTTTGTAGTTGATCTCTCTACAAGTTGATTTGTGTGTAGCTGATCTCTCTGCAGGTTGATTTGTTTGTAGCCGATCTCTCTATAGGGTAATTTGTTTGTAGCTGAACTCTCTATGAGGTGATTTGTTTGTAGTTGATCTCTCTGCAGGTTGATTTGTTTGTAGCCGATCTCTCTACAGGGTAATTTGTTTGTAGCTGAACTCTCTACAAGTTGATTTGTGTGTAGCTGATCTCTCTGCAGGTTGATTTGTTTGTAGCCGATCTCTCTACAGGGCAATTTGTTTGTAGCTGACCTCTCTACAGGGTGATTTGTTTCTAGCTGATCTCTTTACAGGGTGATTTTTTGTAGCTGACCACTCTTCAGGGTGATTTGTTTCTAGCTGATTGCTCTACAGGTTGATTTGTTTGTAGATGAACTATCTATAGGGTAATTTGCTTGTAGCTGAACTCCTTACTTTGTGTCTAGTTTGTAGCTGATCTCTCTACAGGGTGATTTGTTTGTAGCTGATCTCTATACAAGTTGATATGTGTGTAGCTGTTCTCTCTGCAGGGTGATGTGTTTGTAGCCGATCTCTCTACAAGGTAATTTGTTTATAGCTGAACTATCTATAAGGTGATTTGTATGTAGCTGATCTTTCTGCAGATTGATTTGTTTTAGCTGAACTCTCTACAGGGTGATTTGTTTCTAGCTTATCTCTCTACAGGTTGATTTGTTTGTTGCTGATCACTCTAAAGGTTGATTTGTTTGTAGCTGAACTCTCTGCAAAGTGTTTTGTTTGTAGTTGATTTCTCTACAAGGTGATTTTTTGTAACTGACCTCTCTTCAGGGTGATTTGTTTCTAGCTGATATCTCTACAGGGTGATTTTTTGTAGCTGACCTCTCTTCAGGGTAATTTGTTTCTAGCTGATCGCTCTACAGGTTGGTTTGTTTGTAGCTGAACTCTCTACAGGGTGATTTGCTTGTAGCTGAACTCCTTACATTGTGTCTAGTTTCTAGCTGATCTCTCTACAGGGTGATTTGTTTGTAGCTGATCTCTCTACAAGTTGAATTGTGTGTAGCTGATCTCTCTGCAGGTTGATTTGTTTGTAGCCGATCTCTCTACAAGGTAATTTGTTTGTAGCTGAACTGTCTATAAGGTGATTTGTTTGTAGCTGATCTCTCTGCAGGTTGATTTGTTTTAGCTGAACTCTCTACAGGGTGATTTGTTTGTAGCTGAACTCCTTACATTGTGTGTAGTTTCTAGCTGATCTCTCTACAGGGTGATTTGTTTGTAGTTGATCTCTCTACAAGTTGATTTGTGTCTCTGCAGGTTGATTTGTTTGTAGCCGATCTCTCTACAGGTAATCTGTTTGTAACTGAACTCTATTAAGGTGATTTGTTTGTAGCTGATCTCTCTGCAGCTTGATTTGTTTTAGCTGAACTCTCTACAGGGTGATTGCTTGTAGCTGAACTCCTTACATTGTGTCTAGTTTCTAGCTGATGTCTCTACAGGGTGATTTTTTGTAGCTGAACTCTCTTCAGGGTGATTTGTTTCTAGCTGATCTCTCTACAGGTAGATTTGTGTTGATTTGTTCATTGCTGATCGCTCTAAAGGTTGATTTGTTGCAGCTGAACACCCTGCATAGAGTTTTGTTTGTAGCTGATCACTCTAAAGGGTAATTTGTTTGTAGCTGAACTCTCTCCACAGTGACTTGTGTGTAGCTAAATTCTGTGTAACTGAATTCTCTAGAGAGTGACTTAATTGTAGCTGAATTCTCTACACAGTGCATGACTTGTTTATAGCTGAACTTTCTTCAGTGTGACTTGTAATGTTCTGAATCTCTATAGTGATATATTTGCTTAACTCTCCACATGGTGACTGTCTTCTTGCTGAACTGTCTATAAGATTAACTGTTTGCAGCTGAACTCCCTACAGAATAACTTGTGATGTAATAAAATTCTATAATGGAGTAAATAAATTAGCCGAATGCTCTATTAGGGAGACTGTTCTATTAGAGTATCTCGATCTCGCATTTGCTACATGGAGTTGGCTTTCGAATCATAACTCAGTGGCTTGTAATCCGATTCTTCTGTACTACTGCAAGGACTTTCTATGAAGATTATTCCAGCTATACACCGATTTTCAGCTCATTGCTTAAGCGGTTTGCCTAGTAGGCGTGAAAACTAATACTTTTTTATTCATAAAAATCGATCGCGTAATTGTGACACAGGTTGGGTTTTGTATCATATCTCCGTGGTCTTTATCTCGATTCCTTTCAAACTAACAAAAGGCACTCCTACGATGGTTACTCCATCTACATAGCAATTTTCAACTCATTCCATGAAGCGGTTTACCCTGTAGGCGTGACAACAAATCGATCTTGTTTTACGCGAATAATCGGTCATAACTCCTGAACCATTCATCGGATTTGTACCAAATTTGATGCTAGGATTCGCCTTTGGACTCCCTTTCTGTGTGCCAAGTTTTAAGGCGATCGGAGTACGCGTTTGCTTGTTATAGCAATTTTTGCAAGTGTGCGAAAAGACGAAAAAGAAGAAAAAAAAAAACCAAGAAAAAAAAACGAAACTTTGGCAGCTCGTATCTCGGAAATGGCTGGAGCGATTTCCTTCAAATTTGGAATGTAGACTCCCTTGGCTGGCGGGCAACTGTGTTGCAAATTTGGTTCCAATCAGATAAGTGATCACCGAGATACAAAGGTGTGAAAATGACGTTTTCGTTCTTCCTGTCAATATACTCACGGGTGTGGCGCGCCGGCTTCTTGGGCCGCACGACACACTACCGTGTGTCTTGATGTTGGGTCATAGCACTTCCCCCTCTTTGTGACTCTACAAGGTGTTAAGTAAACTGGTAGCCGCGCTTGGCAGCTACATACCAATATGAGTGTGTATGGTACAGGGTGTGTAGGTGTGGGTACTAGATGAGGATGAAGGTGTATTTTCTGTCGGTTGAACAAAGTGAATTAGACAGAAAATAACCTCCAACTGGAATCAAAAGATGTTGCACGTGCTCTAGAGCATGTGCGGGTAGTGGAGTATTTAAATGTGTAAGGTGCGAACTTGGTCACTTCTACGCTGCATATTCAAAGTGTAGGCTACCCCCACCCACCCACCCCTACTAGTGTAATTGATGTATGTTCATTGTTGATGGTCTGTTACAGTCCTTACCATTGGTAGTCCATGATGGTGTTAAAGATGATGAATTGTTTTGACTGGATGCATACAGTACTTGTATGTTTTAGAGGGTGGAATTATACTTAGGTTTTTTCCTGATGGGAAAAAAAGAAATGGCCCATTGGGTTTTTTCCCGTATACTCACTTGGGCACAGTGAGTCTAAAAATTTTGCACTGTGCAGGCCCCCACCTCTACTAGGTCATGCATTATTATTATTGTTTGTGAGTTAGTAGTTGTACATTACAAGGTGATAAGTAAACTGGTAGCCGCGCTTGGCAGCTACATACCAATATGAGTGCGTATGGTACAGGGTGTGTGGGTGTGGGTACTAGATGAGGATGGAGGCAGAAAGTTCAGCTGCATGCAAACAAATAATTCTGTAGAGAGTTCAGCTACAAACAAATCACCCTGTAGACAGATCAGCTAGAAACAAGTCGCTCTGTAGACAGATCAGCTAGAAGAAGTTACCTTGTAGAGAGTCCAGCTACAAAGAAACCATCATGTAGAGAGTTCAGCTGCAAACAAATCACCCTGTAGGGAGTTAAGCTACGAACAGATCACCCTGTAGTGAGTTCAGTTAGAAACAAGTCACCCTGTATAGCGATCAGCTGGAAGAAGTCATCTTGTAGGAATTCAGCTACAAAATCACCACCATGTACAGAGTTCAGCTGCAAACAAATCACCTTGTAGAGAGTTCAGCTACAAAGAAACCACCATGTAGAAAGTTCAGCTGCAAACAAATTACCCTGTAGAAAGTTCAGCTAGAAACAAGTCACCCTGTAGAGAGATCAGTTAGAAGAAGTTACCTTGTAGAGAGTTCAGCTACAAAGAAACCATCATGTTGAGAGTTCAGCTGCAAATAAATCACCCTGTAGAGAGGTCAGCTACAAACAGATCACCCTGTAGAGAGTTCAGATACAAACAATTCACCCTGTAGAGAGATCAGCTAGAAGAAGATACTGTACCTTGTAGGAAGTTCAGCTACAAACAGTTACGTGTAGAGAGTTCAGCTGCAAACAAATCACTCTGTAGAGAGTTCAACTATAAAAAATATCACCCTGTAGAGAGTTCAGCTAGAAGAAGTCACCTTTTAGAGAGTTCAGCTACAAAGAAACCACCATGTAGAGAGTTCAGCTGCAAACAAATCACCCTGTAGAGAGTTCAACTACAAATAGACAACCCTGCAGAGAATTCAGCTAGAGTCAAGTCACCCTGCAGAAAGAATCCTGTAAAGATTTCATCTACGTACAAGCAAATCACCCTGTAGAGAATTCAGCTACATTTCAAGTCACACAGTAGAGAGATCAACTGCAAATTATCCAGTAGGGATCAATTGACATGTAATAAATATATGCATTATACATATAATTTGTACATTTACTGATAAAATCAGAATGAGTTAAAGTATTTATAAAATCTGCTTCATCTTTTTCTTTTTCCTGTGGTAGAGAAACAAATATAGGTTAAAAAACCCAAAGCTGGCCATAGGCCAGCTTTGGGAATACAAGTACAAAAAAAAGTGAAATTTAATCAAAAACAGCCGAGCTGTAAAAAAGGAGTGCGGCCCTTGAAAAGGCTATGGTGAAAAAAGATGTGAAATCCAAGGTGGCGGCCAAGAAATGGCTGTGATGGTAGGTTAATGGTAAAATTTTTAATAACGACAATTCAGGTGAATTTTGTGTGAAGACCAAGCAGCACCAAATTTACCTGAATCGTCGTTATTAAATTTTTTACCATAACCTACCATCACAGCCATTTCTTGGCTGCCACCTTGGATTTCACATCTTTTTTCACCATAGCCTTTTCAAGGGCCGCACTCCTTTTTTTACAGCTTGGCTGTTTTTGATTAGATATTATTTCGTGAGCCACGGCTACTCCTTTATGGTCCCTACTATACAGTTACTGTCGTACTGTATGATATGGAAATTGCTGCATAGCTAGAAGCTACCGAAGTTTCAATAACATTGAGAAAATTGTACCATGTGTGTAAAGCATGAGTCCATATTGACTGACATTGTATTAATTTACTATATATATATATATATATATATATATATCTTTGTCTTCCCTTATAGATTCCACGTGTAAAAGATCAAATTTCACCGTTTGCAATTGTGATGTGCACATCTTAGACTGTTGTTAAAGCATACAATGTTTAATATATATAGTTGTCGGTTTTAGTGTTCGGATGTAGTTTGTGTATGGTGCTACCTAGATATCAATGCATACATTCATCATACTGATGTGTGTGTGCCCTTACTCAAATGTATGCTAATGAGTGCCATGCTTTATTGGCTGGAAGGGAGAGATGGATGGGGTAGGGGTTAGCTCTTCAGATAGCCAAAATATTCAATGGGTGTAAATATGTAAGAAGCTTGTGATATACTCAACTACTATCATATACCAAGAGTAACTCTTCCGTTATTTACTCTTGCTACTACTCCTATAGCTACTACTATTTAATTTCATTCATGAACTAGCATGTACACTTGTAAACATGCACGCATAAAATGTAAGACAGACAGTTCATAATCAAACTTAATTGACTGTAAAAGGCAAACTGTTCTGGATGTGCTCCAATTGTTTTCTGGAGATGGCTAAACAATCACATAAATACTGCTTAATACAGTACATTGGATTATAATTACACAGTTCAAATTAGTGCACAATATAGCATACTGTATGTACAAAGTTACATATAATGAGGAGACACCCATTGCATCAATCACAAGATGTCTTTTCCTCACTACTGCTGACGACCGTATTACTGGTGACGACTGTGCAATATATTGCACGAAGTTTACTTAGTACTTTATTAGATGTGAAAAACAAAATGAACAACAGTATCTGTTCTATAAGTGTCCCTGTTGCAGACACTGCAAAATTGATATCTCCTGCAACCTCAAGTAAAGAAAGAATAACAACCAAACCAGTGTTGATACCAATAGTACAGTTTAATGCTATCAATATTTTCACATCTCTAGTTGGTATTGCACAGCATTGTCTTTTTGTCAAATAATAGAGGACAAATCCAGCAATCACCAAACCGATCTCTACAACATTAAACATGGTTAAAAGTATAGCTAATAATGTGATAGTTGCAGTTCCTTGGTTAGAAGGATCAAAAACAACAGTACATCGTCCATGGGTTGTCTTGTAGCCAATCCTACTGCCAAGAGTGTCTACTAGGACAACACTGCTACTACATACAATCGATAATGAAACAATTAAAATAGCATATTTGCAGAGAACGGCCAATTTATTCTCTGAATTTTCTGAAGTCTTGTAGCTCTGATACATGAGGTAAGCAAAGTGTATAAGTGTACTCAACTTTGAGGAATCATATACAAAATAGAAAACACTTCCCATGTAAAACGTCACTGCACACACATCGCCACTACCCTGATTAGTTTGTATGATCAATACTGTATGACTCAGTATAATAGCAACACACAGTGATACAATCAATACACCTGATACTGTCCGAAGTTCTGTGACAAACAGATGTAATGTGACATTAGCAGCTGCCACAAGCATGGCAACAATGATCACAATATTGGATATGATATGCACAGAATTTGAGTATGGGTCAACTGAACTACTTGATGTACAGTTGGTACCATTAGCAGGAGCCACAAACAGGTCAATATAGTTACTAGCTATTATCCAATCTTGAGTATTATTAATAATATTCACATCAGAGTGGTTTATCCTGATAGTAAACTCATTCACAAAACAATATTGAGAGGAAGTTAGTAGCACACCAACACTGTTGTTGGACCCCATGTCATCATTACCATCCATACAATACATTAATTCAGGAAATACAGTTAGTAGAATGGACAATATTGCCATGATCATATCTGGAAAATAACAAATAAATAAAAAGCTACATAGATGGAGTGCTTTATTAGCTATTGTGATACTTGTTTGTAAGTAGCCACTCACCACAGTAGCACATTGGTTACTACGTTTTACTAGCTGATATAGCTAAATTGCTGCAAAATTTTGAAAATCAGTATCTCTAGGCTCATTCCTCTCTATAGCGTGTAGTAGCTAGAGAATAATCTGGCATTTCCCAATCAAACCTCTGATGGAACTTTCATATATTTCAAGACACATACAGTAGTGAGTTGTGTAGCTAAGGTTTGGGAGCAAGTGTGTATTTTACAGGAACCAAGAATATGCAGTATTCACACATCCGTAACCCTAAAGAAAAATATCCAATTTTGTTATGCAAACTCCCTTGGGATGGGGATTATTACAAATTTGAGCTGAATCTACTCAGCCATTACTGAGATACAGTATGTAACAAGTCACCCTGTAGAGAGTTCAGCTACATTATAAGAAATGAATGATGGTATTACAGCATAACTCAGTGGGAAAGTCCCTACTTTGGCACTGAATAAAATAATTGTTACAGCTAATGTGCTAAAGTAGGGACTTTCCCACCAAGATATGTTGTAATACCATCATTCATCTCTTGTTTCAGCCACATTACAGCCAGAGTTCACTGCAGTTCAGCTACATTACAAATTACCCAGAATACTTCAGCTACATACAGTGTATATACATTAACAGTCACCCTGTAGAGAGTTCAGTTACATTATAAGTCACCTAGTGGACAGTTACGTTACAAGTCTGAGTTCACAAGTCACCCAGTAGAGATTTTAGCTACAACAAAGTCACCCTGTAGAGAGTTCAGCTACAAGCTTATTTTGGAAGGCTGCACCCTTTTTCGCAGCTAGGCTGTTTTTTCATTTCTGTTTTATATGCAAGCACCAAAGTCTTTTGGGCTGGCCTTTACCTATACGGAAGAACTAGAATTTGAGTAGTATTTTTACTTCTTCTCTATTATGATTTTGTAGCTTCATATTGTTGAATTACATATGTATGACTGCTCTATATGGGTATATCAAAATTTGCTTGTTACATACATGTATGGTTGGTTTTGGTATTATAACTCATTGAAAATTCCATTACATTATACTGAAGGTTGTACCATGACAGTTTACTGACACATGCAAGAAAATATGACTAGGTGGTATAAGCAGTTTAGCAGGCACAGTACTTGTGACAACAAACCACTGACTTCTCTATTGGAGTATCTCAATCATTCGATTGCTACATATGCTTAACATGTAGTCTGTTTCAAATATATTTCACTACAATTTATTATTTATGGTACTCTAATAGAGCACACATTTTTCTCAGCACTCCTAAGACAATGCACATACACTAATCTAGAACAATCTGAAAGCCATTCTGGTGTAGTAAACTAGAACTTTAAGGCAAAAGTTGAGCAACTGACAGTAGTAGCTGAGTGGTAAAGGGTGTGCCCTTGTTTGAACCCTCTTTTCAAAGTTTTTGTGTAGTTTTATTTGTTTTTACTTATTGGTAATTGTTCTATTAGAGTAACTTGATCAAGCTTGTTTCACATTATTTTGGTTATTGCTTTTTTAAATACTCTCAAGTTACAGAAGGTTTGCACCACAATGGCCATGGTCAGCCTATCAGCACTTCAATTTTTGTAAATTGTTTATCCTGTGGGCATGACAAAAAAATCATGCTTGTATTTTTTGAAAATCACTTGTACTGTAACTTTGAACTACTTCTACCAATAAATTGGAGGATAAATACACTATAATTATTTTGTTTATACCCTCAAAAGTTGCAGAGAATCTAAAGTGTTTGTCCACAAGTGGAAAAATGAATGAAAATACAATATAGTCAGTTTGCGTTCACCTGAGTCCCCACCAAACACAAAGAAGTGAACACGTGTTCACTCCCAATGGCTTTGTAAGCATGGTTTCATGTTGTATACATGTTTGCATACCTGAACTGTCCATACTAATTGTATGGGATATTTTAAAAGCCTCATAACTCACTTGTTCTTGCCCGTATCAAAGTGCTTTTTAACTATTAGTTCCAGCATTTAAAGGATTTCCAGTGCTACTAAATGTTTGGGCAGCTGACCCATATAACAAATGTTATTAACAAGAAACGAGGGCTCAGGTTAATGTGAACTGACTATAGGTGGTGCAGAATATATTCTACCATTCATTGATGATAAGACAAGATACTTGTGGGTGTAATGTTTACAGCATAAATACCAGAGAAATTTTGTGAATGGTACATCATGGTTGAGAGATCCACTGGTCATAAGTTGAAAGCTATATGCACAGACAATGGATGAAAGTTTACTTCCACTGAGTTTGAAGCACAAGAGCAGAAGGAGTAAAAAAAAGACGTGAACTTACGACATGTGAACGGATTTGTGAAAAGGGGTCTTATAGCCTTTCCAAATTTCCAAGTTTGATGTATCATAACTCATAATATGTTTAACCTATTGTCTTAAAATTACATCCAGCAATAGTGCCATGTTAGGAGTGTATAGTGACCAAATTTAAGGCTGGTACCATGCTTGCAAGTCAAAGTATGAATTTCCAAGTACATACAATTGGAAAGGCTATAAGACCGTACCCCTTTTCACAGATCCAGTCACATTATTGAGAAAGCCAGAACAAAGTGGTGTGGTTGAACATATGATCAGAGCCCTTGTTGAGACTATTAAATCTTGGTAACAGCCACATGTGTATATCATAGCTATGCTATAACATAGAACTATTTCAATTTAAAAAATAAAGTATAGGGTTCCCATGATAAAAGTATGGAAACAAGAAATGTGAATAATGGTAGCTAGGGAAGATGGTGGTTACATGCCAATACAGAGATTATGTGACTGGGTTTTGGAAGGAAATGATCCAAGTTGCACAATAGAAGTTTTGAGATCAATGGTTTTAAATCAGTATAATTTGCCAAGGATAGCAAGCAGCATATGAAATTTACACAATTAATTACCTGTTAGATCACTTCCAGTACTTGTAGCTGTCTTAAAACCAGCTTGAGAAACCAGATGAAGATCAATATTTGGCCTGGGCCAATTTTCTAGTAGAATGGCGCAAAATGGGGAATGGAAAAACAAACAATAGAATTTGTGAAGAGGTTAGTGAAACAAAGGAGGGTGTACCAATGATTAAACTTAATGGAGAAGGATAGTGGAATAAATTTATGATAAGACATCCTTGCAAATCCACTCTTGTATTGCAGATTTAATGCAGTGAGCCAGTCAGTGTTTGATCACTACTTTGTTAAGGAAAACCTTGTAACTTAATGGTGGATAAGCCCAGTTGTATTTTAACATGGATGAGTCAGGTATGCCACTTGACCACAGGCAGCTTAAATATACATGTGTTGCACCTAAAAGCATAAATTAGTCTGCTTCTGGGAACAAGGCACAGATCACAATCTTAGCTTGTGCTAATGCTGTAGGTTCTATGGGAACACCAATGGTGATTTATAAGGAGGAACGCTTGAACTACGAGGAGAGGTACCAAATATGAGCATGAGTTGCTCTTTGAGTGTCTGGGTAAGCAGTATGTAAAAAGTATTCCACTTCTTGACCTGTGCTGTCACTTTTAGATGGGAATTCTTCCCATTATAATTTGGAGGTTATAAAGTTCGTAGCATAAAATTCTTCTTTCTTGTTTGCCAGTTACCACCCCATATCACTCATGTGACTCAGCCTCTTGAAGTAAGCTTTTTTGGTCCTATAAAAATGCAGTAGTCTAGAGTTTGCCATGAGTACTTGGTCAGCAATCCTGGTAATCATAAAATGGTCACCAAATTTCAGTTCTCAACACTTTTCAGCAAGGCTTGGCTTTTGTCTATACACTACATACGCTTGCAATACTTATGATAATTCCTCAATATCAGACACCAGTAGTAACACCAGTAATGACACCAGCAGTGACACAGCCTAATGAGCCTTTGAGTGATCTACAAATGGTTTTGGCGAATACTATCTAGAAGAAATCATCCTAGCTTTATCACCTATTTCATTCAGTGAGGAGTAAATTGAGCTGGTTCAAGAAAGATACGATAATAGCCACAACATTAATGTATGCATTATGGCTAGTGGCTACAACAACTACACTCAGATGACCTTCCAGAGAATTGTCACTGAGTACTACTATAGAAGCACAGGTGGATGGTGTTCTTCAGACAATAGAGTATGCAGTACTGTTCAATTTCTCTCTCTTGACTGTCTGCTTTACTCTAACGTATTTGCTGCTGCTTTTGTTGTTTAAACTGTTGTGAAGTCTCCAGACTGGTCATTTAGATAAGCTTAAATGCTGCTGCTATTATTTAAATCCATAGTCCTCGATTGCTCTAAACTCTTCTGAGCCCCTTCCCAATACGATCAGGCCTCAGTGCGGCTACTATTCAAGTATGGCCACTATAGTCTAGCAAATACCTGAGTATTTGCGACAGTGCTGAGGGAAATTTTGGATGAAAGAAGAGTGGTACATAGCTACCTAAAGCATCCACCAAGTCTAAACCAATGGTTAGAGTGCTCACAAATGCTGAGCCTTTAGCTCTTCTAATTGAAAAGGAAAAGAAGAAAAAGGAAGAAAGAGGAACAGAAAACAAAGAGAAATAAGAGTGCAATAGAAAACAACAAGTGAGAGAAGAAAAGAAAAGCTGGATTGAGATGAAAGAAGGATAAAGAGAAAGCAAAGCAAAGAGCACAGAAACCCAAGAGGTCTGTAAACAAGATACAGAAGGCACAGTGGTAACTGAGCTATCTTCTGATTCAGAAGTAGAAGACAGAGATCAATTACAATATGGTGTACACCAGGATGACATGTTGAGAGTGCTGGAAAACTAATGAGGGAGTGGTTGAGTGTACAAATGACTGTTCAAAAAGTGGATGTACAGCCATGTTTACAAGTTAACATTGACTTGTACAGTGTTGGGCAAGTTACTTTTTTAAAGTAACTAGTTACATACTTGCAGCTGAACTATTTAGTTACAGTTACATATTACCCATAAAATAAAGTAACTGTAATAATATTACATAATCATTATATTACAGTACTTTGTGTCCACAGCCTTAAGCTGTCACGTGTGAAACTACCACCCTATCATGTGACACGATTGCATTGCTGGACAATGTGCAAATCTTGATTATAAGTAAGAGGCTGGTGAATAAGCCTCATTCAGTAGGCTTCATTACTTTGTTGTGGCTAGGCATTACTCAGTGGATTACTAACGGAATTAGTAACTTCGTTACTTGTAGTAATAATATTACGTAATATTAGATTTGTTACAGTAACTATATTACTTAGGTAACGCGTTACATTTGTAAGTAAAGTAACTTGAGTTATATTGAATTTTGAAAACTTGACTTTCACTTGAATTTCACTTGAAGTAACTTGAATTTCATGTTGAACTGTTGAACTGATTATACAGGTAGTGCCTTTACCAGTACCAAACATACATACAAACTAAACAACCACACACACTTCTTGGAAAACAATTTCAGAAGACCAGGCACATACCCACATCCAGTCTTTGGCTAGCTGTGGGTGCACACAGGGTTTAAATACCTTTAGATATTCTGCAGGTGTTGGTTTATAGCATGTTCACGTTGAGCTGAATCCTCAAAAACATTTAATAACTCATGGATGCAATTACACATGATCTTGAAATTTGGCTCATTAACTCTTGGTAGTACTGCTTGACCTGCTAAAAATATTTCAAAACCTTTTTATTCAAATGTTTGACATAATATTTATGGCCAATCAAAATTTTCACAATACATTTCCTGTGGTGAAGCCATATAAGTACAGTGTCCATTACAGTCTTTTCCTGAACTTGTAATGGAGCCGAAACGTATGTGTCTGTTGTTGACACCTTTGCTGTTACCAATAATCATCTGGTTGGCTGAAATGTTAACTCTGTTGAGAAAAAATCCACTGTTAATTTTTAGCTGTTTTTCAGGATTCAGCTCAACGTGAGCATACTATAGTACATAATTATTAGTCTACACATTACTTTGAATACCTTTCCAGTCATCACACTAACGTGTGCTCATTAGGTTATCAATGGTGGTGCTAAATTTGAACTCATTTGAGGTGTAAGCCCTTCTCCCTCTGTGTTACAAGATTAAAATTTAATTGTTAAATATTCTTGTAGCAGGTGTGATTAGCTGCTAAAAGTTTGATGCATGAAAATGGGTCACAATAGTGAATTCAGAGATTGGCCTTAAAATTTACGATTAAAAATACCCCTGTAATGGGCTGATAGTGTGGCTCCCTAACTTTTTTTTACTCTCATTGAGTCTACCAAGCTGTGAATCCCTGCAGCACCAGATCTAGATTGTAAGGCTGTCAAAGGTACATAGAAGAGATACGAATAGCTTGCAGTGCCAAGGAAGAACAGTACAATAACATTGATACTACTACTTCTATTATATACTCAATTTCATTCATGAACTAGCATGTACACACATCAGTTAACTGTTAGTATGCATGTATAAAATGTTAGACAGACAGTTAGTAATCAAAATCAATTGACTGTAAAAATCAAAAGCAAACTGTTCTGAGATGTGTTGTAAATATTTTTCTGGAGAGATGGCTAACAATTATAATAAATACTGCTTATTATACATTATTATACAGTACATTAGATTATGTACAGTTCAAATTAGTGCACTTATACAGTACAATGTATGTACTATTATGATCATTGCATCAATCACAAGCTGTCGTTTTCTTCACTACTACTGACAACTGTATTATTAGTGACAACAGTGTGATATGTTGCACGAAGCTTACTTAATTACTACTTTGTTAGATGTGAAAAACAAAAGGAACAACAATATCTGTTCTATAAGTGTCCCTGTCGCAGAAACTGCAAAATTGATGTCTCCTGCAACCTCAAGTAAAGAAAGAATAACAACCAAACCAGTGTTGATACCAATAGTGCAGTTTAATGCTATCGATATTTTCACATCTCTAGTTGGTATTGTACAGCATTGTCTTGTTGTTAAATAATAAAGGACAAATCCAGCAATCATCAAACCAATCTCTACAACATTAAACATGGTTAACAGTATAGCAAATAATGCGACAGTTGTAGTCCCTTGATTAGAAGGATCAAAAACAACAGTACATCGTCCATGAGTTGTCTTGTAGCCAATTCTACTACCAAGAGTGTCTACTAGGATGACACTGCCACTACATACAATTGATAATGAAACAATTAAAATAGCATATTTGCAGAGAACAGACATTGTATTTTCTGAATTTTCTGAAGTCTTGTAGCTCTGATACATGAGGTAAGCAAAGTGTATAAGTGTACTCATCTTTGAAGAATCATATACAACATAGAAAACACTTCCCATGTAAAACGTCACTGCACACACATCACCGTTACCCTGATTAATCTGTACGATCAACACTGTATGACTCAGCATAATAGTGACACACAGCGATACAATCAATACACCTGATACTGTCTGAAGTTCTGTGACAAGCAGATGTAATGTGACATTAGCAGCTGCCACAAGCATGGCAGCAATGATCACAATATTCAATATGATATGTACGTCATCTGAGTATGAGTCAACTGAACTACTTGATGTACAGTTGGTACCATTAGCAGGAGCCACAAACAGGTTAATATTGTTACTAGCAATTATCCAATCTTGAGTATTATTGATAATATTCACATCAGAGCGATTTATCCTGATAGTAAACTCATTCACAAAACAATACTGAGAGGAAGTTAGTAGCACACCAACACTGTTGTTGGACACCATGTCATCATTACCATCCATACAATAAATTAAATCAGGAAATACAGTTAGTAGAATGGACAATATTGCCATGATCATATCTGGAAAATAACAAATAAATAAATAAATACGTAGCTAGATGGAGTACTTTACTAGCTATTGTGATCTTTGTGCAGAAGTAGCCACTCATCACTGCAGCACATTGTATCTATAACATTTGATTGTTAGTATACTAGCTAATAACTAAATTGCTGCTACATAAAATTAATGCTGAAAATCAGTAATTCTGTAGCGGCCATTTTTTGGCTAAGTAAACCCAGTGTGGATACAAACAAGTACAGGAACTAAGAAAATGCAATTTTCACACATCCATAACTCTACAGTTTCCAAAACAATTATCCAAGTTTGTACTCTCAGGATGGGGTACCTTCTATTTGAATTTTGAGCTGAATCTGCTCAGCCATCACTGAGATATGTGCCTTTTAAGTTTTCCTTATTTTCTTTGTAATTTTCTTCATCTTCTTTTTGAATCAGTTAGAAAATTCTCTATAACCCATGCATGCTTCAGTTTGAGTGTTATACACAGTTCAATTTTTCATACAGATCAATGAGTTATGCACTATTTAAAACAAAATGTAAAAGCGGTTTTTTTGTCATGGATGCAGGGTACATCGCTTCAGTGAACAGGTTGAATATCGGTTTGTAGATAGATTAACCATCGTGGGAGTGCCTTTTGGTGGTTTGAAATGAATTGAGATAAATACCATCAAGTTATAACAAAAACATCAACCATGTGTATCAGATGCACAATCTAGTTTCTAGTTAATAGCAATATTATTATTGTCACATCTACCAGACATTGGCAGACAGACGACTGAACCGGATGAGCAGAAAATTAAAGATTAATCAACTTGAAGAAATTAATTGGGTGAGTTATAGTATGAAAACTAACTAGTGCACAATAAAAAATACTCTAATAATGCAGTCACTCTATTAAAGCAGTAAGATAGTATGCATTCTATTAAAGTGCCCAGTTATGGCACAAGTCACAATGTAGAGAGTTCAACTACATAACAAGAAACACAGTAAAGAGTTCAGCTATGTAACAGGTCTCCCTGCAGAGAGCTATGCAACAAGCTATTTCTGCAATGCTGCACCCCTTTTCACAGCTTGGCTGTTGTAGATTAGTTTTTTGCACATGCAAGTACTGAAGTCTTTGGGCCGGCATTTGTCTATATATTTTTATTTTTCACAGGCAAATAGCATTTTTACTCTTTAGAAATTAATTTTTATAACTTCATATTGTTGAGTTACATATGTATGACTGTTTTATATGGGTATCTCAAAATGCGTGCTTGCTACATACATGTATGGTTAGTTTTCACATTATAACTCACTGATATTTCAACAGATTTCCATTACATTACTGTACTTTGACAGTTTACTGACATACTGTAATTTATGCAATGGCTAGTTTGCATAAGCAGTTTAGCTGGCAGATGTGAGAACAAATTACGTATACACTAATGCTAATTTCTTTATTAGAATACCTTGATCATGTGATTGCTACATATGTTTGACATGTAGTCTATTTTGTTTGACTACAGTTTGTTAATATTTTGTACTACTCTAATCATTTTTTCCTGAGCACTCCTAATACAACACATATAGAATGATCTAGAATTTCATCCCTTAGCTAATACTCTCAGTAATTTCAAGTTTACACCATGATGGTTAGCCTATCAGCAGACTGAGTTTACACTTATTTTTGTAAGCCATTTACCCTGCAAGCATGACAAAATATCATACTTTGAAAATTGCTTCTAACTTTGAACTACCTCTACCAATCTGTAGATATATACTGGAGGATAGATGTATTGTATTCTCTTTATACCCTTCAGATTTGAAGAGAATCCAAGAAAGTTAGTGTATGTTATAAGAATTGTTGTAAGCATTGTGAAAAAAATTGTTGGAAGACGAAGAAAAATACAAGGCATATATCTCGAACCGATCTATGTACGTAGCTCAAAATTGGAAGAAAAGATGTCTCATTCCAAGGAAATATTTGATAGAAAAAATAGGCACTGTTTAGCCATTATTTAGATACAATTGTGTGATAATTGCATTTTCTTGGTTCCTGTATACAGTGTATACAGATCACAGCATGCCCAGACATTGACAAACTGACTTTTATGGCTACATGACACATTGTTGTGTGTTCTGGTCAACATAAAACATTATGTACACATTTCCTTAAACATATCTAACCAAATGAATTACTATAGGGAAACAAAGAAATAATATTGATAAATCCTCAACAGCTACACGTATACAGTGTAATATAGTTAAGAACGTGAAACCTTCTAGTCTGAATAGGAATCCTTGCTATGTTGACTCATACTTTTAGAAGTATGTTAAGGCAACACAGTAACTGCAGAAACCCTTCTAAAAGAGTAAGTCGATATGTGAAACCCATCTAGCTATCTTTTATCACATTGTAACTTCTTTGTAAGTATTTACTTACAGTGTAGTCCTTAACGCTCTACACATTTAGATATTGACAATCTGGAAGTGCCATGAAAAAGCATTTCACTGCTACTGCATGATGACCTGTTGAGTTCTGTATTGTTTTTGTATACAGTACAGTGTAGCTACAAGGCCAGAAATCATTTAAATACTTCACCATTAAATGCCTATCTCACAAAAGATCACTCATTTCACCTATTTTAACTGTTAAACACAATTTGTGTACAAATGATGTCATAATTAACAACAGGTCATCAATATTGTTGAATTTCATTAGTGATCCCAGCACTTTACAACAATTAAGGATGTCCCAGAAGTTTCTGAAAATTTATATCACTAATTGCTATACCAAAGTATACTAGATTAAAAGTGATGTCAAAATACAATGGAGCCTATCAAAACTCAAGGGTGTCATCTGGGGGATTCGGAGTGTTTGGATGAACCCCCCTTTAGTGGCAGAATATTTTTACATTAAAATTAACATCAAATCTTACAGCCCTGGAGCTCTCCAGTTGCTACTTGCACACTGGTGTGGCTCTGAACTACTTTTGAGGGTCACAATACTGATGAATCTAGTATTGCATCACGTGAATTGCATCACGTGAATTGCGCACATCCTGTGGATGCATGGAGGAACTGTTGGTTGTGCAGCTATGGTAAACTTAGGTGGTTGTGTTATACATGTGTCAGGTATTAGTTGAGTAAATACACTTTTAAGTAAATGTGGTTATTGTACACTGTGTGACATACCGTATAGCGGGAAATTTTTGAAAGGTTAAATTTTCGAAAAATTCGAAAATAACAATGTATTTTCAAAAATAGTACATCCCGGCTTTGAAGTGACAATCAAAGAAAGTATAGCTAGGTATATATAAATGATTTTTGCGAATGCACGCATGCATAGGTTCTGCTAATATCAGTTAGCTATAGGCTTGATGTATTATAGCTAGGCACTGGGCCACACACAAGTAGTTTGCCATATATAGCTATAGCTACCACGCGCGCGCGCATATGAGCGAGCACGAATGACACCACGAGCCTTGAAGCCCATAAGAGCTCGAGAGACCAGAAATTACTAGGAAAGACTATAATTATCAGCAAACATCTATATGGGCTGGAAAACACCATGTACTTAGCTATGGCTCGATCCGCAGGCCACTGAGGCGAAGTCCGCCAAACAACATGGTTCAACCTACGAAACAAGACCCTAGGATAGCTATACGAGATTGCTATCAAAGCCAGATTGCTATCAAAGCCAGATTGAACGAGTGCTATCAAAGCCAGATTGCTATCAAAGCCAGAAAAAGAGTGCTAACGAGTGCTATCAAAGCCAGAAAAAGAGTGTTATCAAAGCCAGAAAAAGAGTGCTAACGAGTGCTATCAAAGCCAGAAAAAGAGTGCTATCAAAGCCAGATTGAACGTTTATCTAGCTGTACTGAACAATTAAAGCAGCTATGTATGTGATCAACGCAACCACTGTTAGCTTCCTCCGTGAATTAATTATCTACGGTGCGGCACGGTAAAGAGACATTGTTTCGAAAATATTTTTTCGAATTTCTAATCAAGCACTCTTTTTCGAAAATTTCCCGCTATACGGTACTTTGTTGTATACTTATTTTAGAGCACACCTTTAGTAGTTGTACAGATAGGTTTTCTGGTTATTATAATTACACTTTGGTTTTGTAAGTTTTCATGCATTATGTAATTATTTTCTTTGTACAGCTTCAGGTATGAAGCTGCTACTTTTTGTATTGTTCTATTGTGTATTGTACCAGTTGATTGCTGTTTCGTAAAATAGTTAGTTGTATTATTCTGAACTGGTATCAAATCTCAACAGATGTATATTTACATGATAAATGTTTTTGTTCAGGGGAGGGGGGTAGGTCATGACGCATGCATGATGTATGTATGCGTAATGACTATCGTGCAAGTACTAAAAATATTTCAAATGAGCTGAATAGTCTTTACAAAAAGTAAAGGAAGGGGCATATTGGGGCATGATACATATTTCGATTCTACTCTGTTTGTTGTTTACAATGGTGTAAGTCATAGTTATAAAAATGCTGCCATTATGGAGTAAATAGAATTACAAAGATGACAATGTGTGGTGGTCACAACTTTTGCATCAACAGTAGCAGTGTGTGATCACCAGTGATCATATTACAATCATTGTTGTGTGACTTATTACTTTCAACAGATAGTATGACTAGTGTATGTTTAATAAAAATTATTTTGTTAGCACTTCGTAGTGCACGTGGTCTTGTCCTACTCCACCCCTGGTTTTTGTCTATTCGTCACATGTTGTATGAATGTGATGCCTCAAATAGTAATACTGGAGTACAAACCAAGTATGAAGTTACGGGCCATCAACAGGAGGACTGGCTGAGAATAACTTATACCTAGAAGAGAGTATTGCCAACTAATGGAGGGCTCCCATGTGCTAGGAAGTTGAAGTTGGCTGTCAGTAGTGTGTTGTCTGGAAGTGAAGATTAGCTACTGTAGTTAGTATTAACTACAATAGGTTTATAGTTTCTATAAGCCACATAAACAGCAGTGTATAGGTATAGTTAGATGCACAAACAGCACCTTTTAATTTTAATGCCTAAGGGCACATTTTGTGTGCATCATTTTTATTCAAATGTGGGGATTTGAAGCACCCAGGCCTTGCACAAAGACATTCCACACTTCAAATCCAGAGGGGTCGCCAATACCCATGCAAACTTCTAAGTTGTGTACGAGAGTCCCAATATTTAAGTATTTCAAAACATATTTCTGTATTATTTCAATAAATATTTCATGGATTTATAATTGGATTTCTCAGATAGTGTACAAGAATCCCAAGACACTGGCTACCCCTCATCAAATCCAAACCCCCTTCCAGAAAAATCCTACCTCACCTCTGAAATTATTGTGATAGTGTTTATATTAATGTTTCTCTTAATCTAACCATCAAGTCTTATAGCTCAGAGATTACATTTTGATGTACTATAATTGTTTCTGGTAACAGTCTAGCCTTCGGCTTTCTTGCTTTTTAGAATATGCACACAAGTGATGTCATATGTAAGCAATTATTTATATTGCTGCTAGGGCTATATTAATGTCATACATGAATTGTACTTCATGGTATCAACTACTAACATGGACTGTCTTACCAGGCATGCGCTCCTTAAAGTTTATATCAGAACAGATACCAAAACTGTGCATTATTGCCTAGTAAGAACACTAAAATATGTATATAGTTTAAAACAAAGTACCCAAGGAAGCCATATACTTAATTGCATACCTTGCATTGAGTTCCAGAAGCTTCTAAAAATTCATACCACTAATTGCATGGGAATAACAGGCAATAGCTAATCAAAAGTGTTTTAAAAACATATACACTAGAGTCCACTATACCAGTAAAGCCATACAAGAAGTCAAAAATCATACTAAAATGGCATGACCTGAGCCATGGATACACAGTGACTGTAAGAAGCAATTTAATAATCTTTAATAGTCCATCTAACATCAATTACAGTGTTAAAAACAATAAAACACAGGCAGAACAGATAATTGAAATTTTTTAAATGTTGCCAAAACTGTAAGGATAGAAGCCAAACAAAGTAGTGTACGGCTACCACTTTATGCCACAATACTAAACTCACAGGAAGCATGTGAACTTTCTAGTTCCATTCAATGTCTGCCTTCTGCTCTTCACCATTCCTATTATCTTCAATTTAATGGTAATCTTTTCTTTTCATGCACAAAAACCATACCAAGGCATTAATTTTCCACATCAACATTTTCCTTAGATGATCATAGTTAGATGACACAAAACTATTTTAAGCACTTATACGTATAGTTGTTGCACTTATAAAACGATAGCATAGGACCACACCCTTGAATGATCACTTGTACCCTTGCGAGACGATGTTGCAATCGAGCAGTACTGTACTCAGTCACAGTCACACATGTGATCATAGCTATACTATAACCCCTTTGCTAGCTACTTCATTTTTTTTTTAAATTAACAGCATAGTAGGTTAATTTAGGCACACAATCATAGTAACACAACTACGCAGCTTAAGTGTAGTTGTAACATTATAGCTACTTGGTCAGATTGAACACCGTAGCACATTTCTCGTAAGCCGGGTGAGGCTGGTAATTGTAAATGTCAAATATGACGGTACGTGCTCTTCAGAGTTTAGTGCAATGGCGGATCCAGGATGGGGCATTTGGGGCAAATGCCCCCCACCCCCTCAGTAGAAGAGCCATAGCTGCTTCTTTTGATAGAAATACTGTATACCTTGTCATAGTTGTCAAACCAAAATCAATTTATATAAAACTGTATATTATCACCATTTATTGCAAAGTTACCTGAAACTAAAGTTAAAAACTGTCACCCAGCACCTTCGTACGTACTAAGCGCCTCTAAAAATAATTATCGTATGGCTGTGTTTAAGACTTACATAGCCTTTTAAACAGCTTTTAAGACTTCACAACCATCTGCAATGGACAATCAACCTACTAAAGAGTGATCATTGCTGCTTAAAAATACAGCAACTAACAAGAGAATATGCTCTCCCCAACCACCTGTACAACTTAGCCTGTTTGTGCCCCTCTCCTTGCCAGCTCCTGGATCCGCCCCTGTAGTGCATGCACGAAGTCAAATGATAATACTGGTTTTCGTAAAGCCAGAGTAGTTTAAGTATCTATAATTGTAGAGAACTAGCTAGATATTCCCCTAGTCTAGCCGGCAGTAGTTGGCTTACCTTGGGTGTCACTCATTGACAATAGTCGCATCATGTTTCCTTTGGCGATTTCAGACCTCCAAAATTTTACACCATCAATAAAATCTTTACACGTAACAATTAACAGCTTTATGGTCTGTTTCAATCTGCAGTCACGTTTTAATTCTTACTCCGTAAAATTCCGTGCAACCATTCCGGAAATGTACGTACTGTACATTTAAGTAATTATTTTCCTCATACTGAGGGAGTAATTCCACCTACCTTGAATGCCTTTGGCTCCGTCCCACATCATCTTCTATTTGTCATGTTAAGAGCATGCAGTCACTGAAGGTGCCTCTTGTGAACTACGTGGCTATGTTGAATCCGGCATATTATATAATTATTCACAGTTGTAATACCGGGCACTGTAAAAAATAGTAGAGGTGTGCGATTATCTAGATATATTCAATTATCGAGATATCATAAGACTTATCGAGATAAGGATGATAGGTTTATTAATCTAGATAATAGTAAACGTCCGTAAATTATTTGTATACCTGATGGTATAGGCACCTCCTGGGGGGGTCCACCACTTGGGAACAGTGTTAAGACTAACATTTTTCTTTTTTTTCAAATTGCAATTTGCTCACTTCACTGGTTACAATATTGGCAGTTTACAATTGTTTCAGTTAGATACTGAGATATGTTAGATAATCGAGATAAAACGGAAATATCGAGATATGTCTAAATTAGTCATCGCACACCTCTAAAAATTAGTAGTGCATTTCACTACTAATTTCTGCCACAATACTCAAGTAATGACGTCCACTACTTTAGACCTTTGCTACTCTGAACATCACTACACAAAAATAGCGAGTATTGTAGCAGAGATTAGTAATAAACTTCACTACATTTAGTAGTGATCTTCACTAGTTTGCTTTCACTCTGTGTTATTGCCGCTACTAGGAGTTGGGAGACTTCACCAATTCCTTTTAATTGAGGTGTGTTTCAGGGTGACACTATGTCCTGGCCTATTATGTTTTTAACCCTCTGCTACAATTAGCTACTGAACTTAATCATGGCCATAGCCACACCATCCCATTGTCTATACAACTCAGAGGATCTACCCCACTGAATAGATTGTAAGCTCAGCGGCAGCAACACAATAGAGGCTTAATGATAACCACAAAACAACACGAGGTAACACTTACAATCTACGTCATCAGGTGAGCAATAATTAAGATACAACAACTATGCATGCCAGGTTAGTAATGCTATTACATACCTCCCCCCTTAAAACATCATTACAGATCAAGATGTTGTGCATATGCACGAAAACTGATGAATGTATGTTTTGTCAGTAACCATCATAATAGTCAACGGGTCTTATGACTCTTTCACTCCTGGTTGTCCAGACTGAGGAGCTGCTGGTGGCTCATCACAAGTGGCAGGAGCTGGATTTTCATCACAATGGTATTGACACAATAGTGGATCCCACTGTCCTTCAGAATCTGAGCATTCAGTTCTTGGGTCTGGTCTCAGAAGTGGTCTGACTCTATTCACGTAAACCACCCATTCTTTGTTGTCTGTTCTTATATTGCACGTGAGTATAATACTATTACAGATGATTCAATTATGTGAAGTGGATGGAAGAAGGAAATGAACCTCCTGAGCTGGATGATAATGTGCATGTACTTAGACTAATTCAAGATGGCTCTTGTAGAATAATGTTTCTCTGTCTCTGAGATGTCTATATACTCAACTTGAGATCTGTTGATTGGTTGCCTTGCTCAACGAGAGTAAAACATTATATGTTTCCTTCCAAATAATTAAAGAGAAAATGGAAACCTACCCCCAAGTATTATAATATTCTTCCATGGAACAGTCAGTCAAGGCTTATGCAGATGATGCGACATTGATATCTGATTTACCTAGAAGCACATGCATCTGTGTTGCAGCAAACTGATCAAAAAGCAGCAGACCCACATGGATTTGTCTTTCAAGTCTGTCTCCTATCTGTTTGCTGGCCACAGTCATAGGAAAGAGGTTGGCACTAATTTTTCTGGGAAATTATTGGAGGTGTCCTTGACTGAGTGTCATGCTACTAAAACTGCTGCAAACAAGGAAGTGATTGACTCAGCCACATACCTGCTACTAATCTGTGCATATGTGGCTATACAAATTATCATTTCCCTATTACATTTTCATTTGTCTGTGGATGCCATTACCGTTATTATGAAGTCTGCTGAACTGGACAGATTAGGAACTCCCTATTACTATGAAACTGGTCGTGTGTGCTCGAGGGCACACTACAATTTAGTTTCTGTATGTCATACACATGCATCATAAATGATGGTTCTCTCTCCTTTACTTCTGAAACGTCTAGAGCTTGTGGTCCAGGAAACTAAACTCCATCACTGCCTGTGCATACAGTACATGTGACTGTGTTGTAAGTTTGGTCAAGTTTCATGTTTACTGAATCTCCGTAGCTATGATCACTTCTAAATGTACACTAAGTAATGATGGGACCCACACATTAATGTAACAAGATCATCATAAATTATATAGTCTGATCATATGTGATATCATATACACATGTTATAGCTATTTCACAGCAGGATATATTAGTTATTGACATGAGTCCAAGGCAAAGCCAAGGACGAGTGCTAATAACTACAGCTGGTGTGATATAACTGATATTTGCAATGGAGGTCATTTATACATTTTGTTATCTGATGTGATATTTAAAATTAAAATCAGAAGTGATACTCAACTGCATGCATGTGCTCAGCACATGCAGCACATGTAAGCATTCCAAGCTAGGGGTATCTAGGGACATGCTCCCCAGTTGAAAATAAATGCTCTGAAGTGGCATTTGGAGGCTATTTACATACAAAATCCTTTTCTCCTTTTGTTAACATCAAGGACATATCCTGGTACCAATTAATTCAGTAGCCAATTTTACTTTCATGATACAAATATTCTGAAAGTGAGTTTAGTTCTTTGAGACACGGAAGCAATGTTGATTGTAACTGCTAAAGCATGACATGAATTAACTATAGCCCAAGTAGTCTTTGTCATTTTGTAAGTATGAACATTTGAGATCTATATCAAAAGACTGCTGGAAAATGTTGATCTCTATATAACCATCAGTACAATAGAGCGAAGAGCTTTCTGATACAAACAAGCTAGCAAGCATATAATGGTTTCTGCTTAATATGTAAGTGTACACTTTGTAAGGGTTCATAATTGATATAATACATTAATTTGAGTACTAATGTGTATGTACATAGGTATGCATACCAAAATACACACCAAAATTTGTTCAAATTTGCATATACCAATTGAATATACATACCACAATTAGTTCCAATTGGATATACCATATAGGAAACCTATCATTTAGTTTCAAGGAAGCCCTTAAAATTATACATCTGCACACTGCATGATAGCTAATTCTTAGGGATATAATAGTCATAACATTGTGTATAGTACAATAGTTACATGTGGCGTGATCATGTTGATTTTGATCATGATCATGTTGGCTAGGTCATGCTCATGATTGTGTTGGCTAGATCACAATCAAGTTGGCTAGATCATGATCATGTTGGCTTTGATCATGATCATGTTGGCTAGATCATGATCATGTTGGCTTTGATCATTGATACACAGGAACTCAAATTTAAAAAAAAAATCTTGTAGATTATGTATATCTTGGGGTTGTTTGGCACGCAAGAGTAATCTTGGGGGGGGGGGGGGGGGGGGGGGCATGGCCACCATTTTCACTGTTCCTATTGTAAATTGTATTTCTATTAACCTGTAAAATTAATACGTTATATACTTTAATCCATTAAACTGATCAGACATGTTATATCAAAATGTCACTACATCCAGTTCAGTAAACTGAAAATTGAAGCTATCAGAAAAATTTTCATTACTTGTTCAATCTATACCACAGTTAGAACAAGTAAATATTCAATGTGATTAAATATTTATAGCCAATGTGATAGAAATTAATTATATATAGTAAGATAATATTATGTCAATAAAAAAATGATGAAGAGCTATACAGTACTAGCTATCTAGTATGTTATTGTCCAGAAGCTATAACTGTATAAACGTACTCTTCCTTACTAATAGTTGATGCTCAGTTAGGAAGTAAAGATCTGCCCAGGCTTCAACATAAATTTAATTGTGTTGAGACCACTAAAACACAATTATATGGTTTCTTGTCAGAACAATCTATAGTAGCTATACTGTGGTTGAATGCTTCCTATATACACAAGTTTCTGGTCTAGTAATATATTATACATCCCCATAGTGGGAACACTGACCAGTGGGATAATTCTGAAGAAGCACTTATGCAGTATATGTACCACCCTATATTATACTCTTGATAGAAAAGGTCATGCTCTCCTTGCCCTATATCCTAGCCTATAGCAACATTTCGATACACAAGCTAAAAGTCGCCGAAAAATGACAATAATTGGCCATGGGATAATGTAGTTGTAAAAACACACTGAAATGGTTAGTTGTATCACTGAATAGGATTAGTGAAACCAACAAATCAACTTCCTAACAAGTGTAGCAGCATTGTCTAATAACTTGTCTATAGTCCATAGTATTGTGGGCAGGTGTATATTGGACACAAGAGGTAATTGTAATATTATTATTGTTGTAGAGTCAGTGTGTTGTGTATCTTAATTTCTGAATCTCATGGTGAAGAGAGTGTTGTTTGTTATACATGTATACATGGGATATTTCTGTACTGTCAACAGTCAACACATTCTTCTTCCTGTAACCCACAAGTAAGCAGCTGCAGGTGGTTGTGTTGGTGGTGATTCTGTTGTAGTATATTGATTGTGTTGGCTATGTTCTCCTGACATTGTTATGAAACATTGTATACAATATCCGGTTTAATTTCACTACAGCAACACATCATATATCCATTAACAGTTGTGTAGTAGCCAAATAAAACATGTAGGACACACATTAATGAAACAGATCATATTATGTGTTGTCATTACACATTCAGGAGTTCACTTTGTTACATCACCACATGCCACTTAAATGTGACTTCGTCATCACATATTACTGGTATGTAAGTCCAACTTTTGGTCCTAGTTATTGGTAATGGTATGTAAGCTTGGAAACATGCATTCCTGTCATGCTCTCTCCTTGTGTCTTGCATATATTATAACCATGTCTTGAACAACCATTATCAGGATAATTGAGTTGTCTGGTAAGTGTGCAAGTACACAAGGGAAAGCTAAGGGAGTCAAAGTTGGCTCTCCAGTAACTTCACGTACATGTATTCATACCAGATTAAAACTCCGTACCTTTAATTTACATGCAGCTATATACTGATCAATAGAAGTTACAACTAATTATTAATTCATAATTTCTTTTGCAAAGTATATCAGCCTTAGCTACTGGCACAAACTTAATGCTTTGAGTTTAAAGGCTTATATTTTACTTGCAGCTCTATACATCTGTCTCTGATAAGCATTTATTATGGTGAAGGTTGATACACACAGCTATGTACATAAGCCATACTGAGATTGACATATCCACAATAGCCAACATTGAGCGTGCATATGTATTTAGTGTTTTATATTGTTACTGTAACCACACATAAAAATTTTAATGTATTATTTTTTGTAGGTTATAGCTAATACTGCTGTGAACCAATTTACCAAAATTGGAAGGTGAACAATTATTGGATATTGACCGGTTATTGTCACATTATAAATTAGCAAATGCAATGGTACCCAATGTGTATGTTGGAAAGCCTTACCTACCTACCAACCTATCGACCACCCACCTTAGCAATGCATAGTAACGTAATTAGAGAATTATGAAATTACAATAAGTTTACTGGTACCAGAGTGACAAAATAACAATTAATACATACATTTACACTAGCTTGCTTTGAAGTTATAGTATGATGTTAAGAGTTGCCAGAAAGCCTTCTTAGCCAATAATTTATAGGCTTGTGGGAATTATGCTCCAAGTATTCTATTCAGAATTTCTCTCAAAATCTCTTCATTGCATGTGCTCATCTATTTTATTCTTTTATATAAATTACTAATTATGCATGGCCCTGCATAAATTTACTGGATAGCTCTATCTTGTGTTCTTAACTTCTTATACAGTCTCGTCATAGTTTAATTGCAACATAAGTACATGTGCAGTCATACTACATAGCTTTATGATTTGAAATCAGATTTTGCTTGAATCAACTATATCATAGGGATTGTCTCTAATCCTCTGGATGAAAAAGCAACTATTTGGTGGTGAAATTATTTGAATGCTACCTACTGTAATTAAAGTGTATCAGAATCTACAAAAATTTATTACCACACAAAACAATGCGTTAACCCTATGTAAGGTGCAGTATAATCACGTGCAATTACACCTTTAATTATGCACCTATGTATTATCCTCCATTATTCCCTGATTATTCTAGCAGAATTCGCTAGCAGAATATCGTCTGCCATCAAAGTTCCCAAAATTATGCCAGTGTAATTCCCTCATCCTTAGCCAATAATCATCCTGTTCTGGTTTAAAATTTTCACAATATACAGTTGTACCATTTGAACTGTACTCTTGTAATCAAGGACTATCATCCCCGTGACTAAAATATATACCCAGACTATAATAGTAATTGACAAGGAATAAACGCACACAAGAGGTAAGCACATATAATCAAATTACATATGCACGCCAGTTACTTGAAAATATATGTTACTTAAGTGAAGAAAATAGTTGTACAAACAGCACAATGCAATACATAAAAAATAATACAAAACACATTCGCAAATTTTTATTTCCTACAGATTAATTTTTCACTTATTAGTTTTTCCTCAATAGCTTGGGCAGCATTCCTCAATTCTCTGATCTCTTTCAAGACTGATACAAGCATGGACCAGGTCTTTGGCTTCACTCCATTACCAGTTGACAACCAGTCCTCGAGTAGTTCGGCACAGCACTTGGCGGGGTCACCACGTTGTCTCTCTTCTATTTCCTTTTTCTTTGCAATAGTGTATTCCAAATAATCGGCAATGGTCTTCCAGCAGTATGAAGTTTCTGGTATAACTATTTTACGCATCCACTTCATTTGTGGAGCTAAACAAAACAAAGCAAAGAAACAGGTAAACATGACTGTACCATAATCAGTTTTCCAAGCCCCTGAGGACCAACACTATACTGAAGAATTTGTAACTACTATATGGCAGTGTGTGGATAATTGATACAGAAAAGTATAACTAAAATAGTATACACTACGAATATCCATCTACTCTAATAGAACAATCGCCTTCACAAGCAGATGTGGAACTAGAGTTCTGGATACCGTAGATTCCCTAAAAATTCGGCAGAAATAAATTAATTCCGTTTGTGTCTGGCCGAAAAATTAGGAAAAAATGTACTAACCCGGTGCTATTGTTGAATTTTTAGGGATCTATCCCTAATACAGTCTGCACGCTTCATGGCTATGTTATTTGCGATCCGTTTACTGCTTCCTTTATGAATTTCTTTCTACACAGGGACCAACAGGAACACCTTGAGGCGGCGCTGACGATACCACAACACTCACTTGGCCACAGCGCTATATACTATGATTGACTACATTATCCAGGAGGGATGGTCAATGTCAATACTACATCACTTTTGAATACAATCATCCAGACGTAATATTAAGGATTTCAACCAGTAATAAAAAATAGAAACCACAATCAATAATATTATTAAACTATCTCGTGATAAATCTAGCTACCTGATGCTGCATAAAGTGTTCCATGGCTTAACAAAGCGTTATCTGTGGGGGTATCGAGATGTGGGGCCAGGAGAGATTTTATTCTGTGAACAGAAACGAAGATTGTTTTGTGGTAGCTGGCCGTGATGTCACACGATGATATTGTTGGGTACGTTCCCTGAACAATTTCACACTTGATATTTCATACAACATCGAGGTAGCATATTGTGTGAGGTCACTGGGAATCCTCAGTACTCAAGGGACCTTTGTCAACTAGTACTCCAAGTGCCGAAAAATTAGCACGCTTATAATTAGAAACCATCTTGCGCTTGCCAAAATTTAGAGCACATTGCGTTCAAAGCACGGGGAGTGCCAAATATTTAGAGATGCCGAAATTTTAGGGAATCTACGGTGACTGAAATTCATAAATATTTTCCTCTTGTTTAATCCTTAAGCCCAAATAGGCTAGAAAACTGACCCAAATATGTGTGCCTTGCACACAGTGCTATAACTTTTGAAGCATGTATGGCTATGCAAATCATGTTATTCTATTTCAAGGATTAAAATGATACCAAGAGTTTTTCCCTAGTGCTAAACAGTATTATTATTAAAGCTTAACAGTGGCCAGTAAGGCCAAACTAGCTGTGTAGATAACTTTTTGGCAAGAAAACACGCAAACCCTTTATATACATGTACCTTGATAAAATGTGTATAACTTGATGGTGGTTGCTCCTATCAACTAGCAACAAGTTCTGCTTGTTTTGACTCAGGCCATATATAACTCATGTGAGTAAACCCACAATCGAAATTAATGATGTGGGAAGAATTTTTGGTACACGGAGATGCAGTTCGTAATAAGTAAGCTGCTATAGTTACAATGCTCATTTAATCTTCTCCAAGTAGCCCAGTGAACGGACTATTGATCAGTGTGTTCCGTATAGCTGAATTTTTTTGCTGATTTTGTAGTTTTGACGGTTACCAGCAAAAGTTTTATCCTTGAAATATTTAGTCCAATACATTTTGGGAGTGTCTGCAAATCCACAAAAATTTTATTTTAGCAACATTGCTCAACCTCGAAAATTTTCCCGTCTAAATATTTAGGCTATAATGTAGTTTTAGGCTACAAGAATTTAATTACATGACCTAATGTCGCCAGCGTGCCCATATTGTGTAAACACTCATACCCCAGAAGTTCTTTGTGGGTTGAATAAAGGTGTCAAGAGCAGACATGGCTCCATTACAAGTTTGAGAAAAGCCGTAACATGACCGAAATTAACGGTGAAAACTTTGATTGGTCATAGATAATGAATGTGTCAGACATAAATGAAGATTTTAAGATAATTTATAGCAGGTCAAGCAGTACTGTAAATGACAAAAAATGATACTCTATACAGTGTTGGGAGTAATGTGTTACGTAATATTATTACTTTTGTGGTAACTAAGTAATATAACGAAATACGCTATAAAAAAAGGTAATATAACTCAAGTTACTTTACTTACAAATGTAACATGTTACCTAAGTAATATAGTTACTGTAACGAGTCTAATATTACATAATATTATTACTTACAAGTAACGAAGTTACTAATCTTGTTAGTAATCGCCTAGCCACAACGAAGTAATGAAGCCTACTGAATGAAGCTTATTCACCAGCTTCTTACTTATAACCCAGATTTGCACATTGCCCAACAACGAAATCATGTCACGTGATAAGGTGGTAGTTTCACACGTGACAGCTTAAGGCTGTGGACACAAAGTAATATAATATGTAATATTATTATAGTTACTTTATTTTATGGGTAATATGTAACTGTAACTAAATAGTTCAGTTGCAAGTAATATGTAATATGTAACTAGTTACTTTTAAAAAGTAACTTGCCCAACACTGCTCTATAGTACTACACTGTTGTTAGTCCCATAAATATGGTGGAGGGTTATCTCTAAGGCTCCAAAACTTGTGTACATGTACATACAGTACATAACAACACATATTTTATGCCATGCATAGTAGAGTACTCATTGGCCATCACATGCACACTGCAATGCACACTGCAATGCACACTGCAATGCACACTGCAATGCACACTGCAATGCACACTGCAATGCACACACACACACACACACACACACACACACACACACACACACACACACGCACGCACGCACACACACACACGCACGCACACACACACACACACACAACCAACAGCCCACCCACCCACAAGGATGCACATACACAACATGTACGCACAATACACATGCACATAGAAAGCAAGACAGGACAGCGTTTAGCGATGTCAAACAGTCATACAAGTTGATGTGCTACTTCTAAAAACCAGGCGCCTATGCAATTACAGTGCTCTCACAATTATCTGACACCCTTGGGACCAAGAGTCCAAGACATGTTCAGGTAATCAAAAAGTTAGGATAATCAAAGCCCATTCATTTATACATAGAGCCCTGTTCAAATACTCTAATAGAACATACGTCTGAAATACTCTAATAGAGCAGTCATTTCCACTGTTTGGATAACCAAGTGCTCGGATAATTGAGGGAGCATTGTAATACTATTCCTTTCTAACCAAATAGGTAGTTAAATCATGTAGTTTATATTAATGCCATTGCTAATTAGACTTGTAAATATTATAATTTAGTGTATTTCCTAATTTATTAATTATTTTGTAATTCGGTAATTACATTGCTATGCAAGGTTAATTCACTTTTAAACTGCAAATTACGCACAGAAATAACTTCTCAACTGTTTTATCTGTTTTATAACTCTTGTGTTTTTTCATGCATATTGTTCAGAGTAAGCCTTGAAATTGCCCTTCATTTTTGTTCATGTAAATACAGAACGTGCCCCCTTTCAATTCGATAGAATTCATTATTTCTGGTAGTGCACAAAGCTAGATAAGTCATTTTTTGGTTGTTTTATGTCCATATAGCTTATTGTGAAGGCATTCATAACATCTTCAGGAACTCAATTCACTTGTTTTCCAAGCTGGCACAAATAAACTTCCCTAAAGTTAAGCTTACCAGGTAGGTTTATACTGGGCGCTGTTCATTTCTCACATACAGGCTGCTTTTAGCATAAGCCCATGAGTGCGGGAAGACAAACAAATATACATACATACAAGCCATGTTATTTTAGGAAAAGGGGAATTTCAGAAAACCAGGCATGCACCCATAGCTGGCTGAGGGCACGTACCTGGTTTTTTTAAAAACACTAGACCACCAGAGTAGTACTCAGATGCTAAGAGTGTGTAGGCAAATACTCAGTGCATCTAGTACCCTGCTATATGGTACCATGTCTCACGGGTGAAACCATAAGCACTTAAAAGTCTATAGAATTATGGACAGTTAACATTGGAGTAATGTGAGTAATGTGAAGGAAGTTTTTTTTTTACTACAAGGAAAAGCGACAGCAACTGGTGGGCATCACTCCTGGAACCTCACAGGAAAAACATTATACTAGATAGATGCACACCACACACACACTTGTGTGTATGCACTCACCCACACATGCGTGCATGCATTCACCCGCATGCATTCACCCGCACACACACACGCACGCACGCACTCACACCCACGCACACACACACACACACACACCCACGCACACACACACACACACACACACACACACACACACACACACACACACACACACAGTGTATGGACTCACCCATACGTGTGTATGCACTCACCCACACACGTGTGTGCATTCACCCACACATGCGTGCATGCGCTCATCCACACACACATGCACTACACGTACAAAAAGCAAAGCAGATGCAAACCATGCTAGCGTGGTCACGTCTAACCAGTGAACCAGCACTGGGATACCTGTGCTTTAATTGATCCCAATCATTTCACTCACAAGCATATAGTAAAGCAATTACATTTTTATAATTTTTTAACTTCCTCACTAGAGTGTGACCATATTAAGTAGGTACCGCATGTACACAATTAAGGTGTCTTCATGACCTCATTAATAAATCATCATATCATTGAGACCATTTTAAGGTCCACAGATGACCTTATTGCACTACTCAGGTGCTGTGAGTTAGCACAGGCAAATCTTCCTGGGGAAGGACTAAACATCAATGCATGAAGTTACACCTAGACCTTTGCCCACTGTGTGAGACATAGACAGATAGCATTTGTTTCTGCCCAGGTGCCTATTGATGTGCCCAACCCTCCCCACTAGGTCACCAGGTTCCCATGTAACCCTTAAACGCGCATGAAACTTTTGGGGAATGTGTGTTTACACATTTCACGCATTCATGGCGACATTAGGTGGGGTAGCTCAACTCCTTTAGCCTAAAACTACACATTGATCAAAATTCTATTCACTGGGCTACTTGGGGAAGGTACTGTTATGAAGTGAAGAACAAAGTGTTATCCATCAACCAAGCTTCTCACCACATGTTTAACTTCCGATTGTGGGTTTAATCACGTGAGCTTTGTATGGCCTAATGCAAAATTTAACGCTGAAGCAAACAAACCTTATTGGAAGTCGATTGGAACAACCGCAGTTTTGCTTGTTTATTTAATGAAAAGTTGATTACATGGTGAGTTTTGGCATCATGCTTTAGCACAAAGGGGAAAGCCCTAGGTATCATTGTAATGTTTATTACATTACGAGTAGAATGAAGTAAATTGCTTAGCCATAGGAGGTATGCTTCGAAAGTTATAGCACTTTGTTTACAGCCATGCGTATTTGCCTATATATAGGCTTATGCACGTTTAAGGGTTAAACAACTGGGTAACTGGGTATCAAACCTGAAACCTTTCAATTACCAGACTGGTGTTCTAGCCACTTGGCTATGCACACACGCACGCATGCATGCACACACTCACTTACGCACGCACGCACGCACACACGCACGCACGCACACACACACACACTCACATACGCTACACACATGCATGCATGCATGCACACCTTTCAGATCAACATGTTCCGACCCTTCACCAGTGGTATCAACATCACCAGGAGGTGTTGTGACAGCTGACGGATTAGAAGTAGTCACAGTAGCAGGAGGAGAATTCATCCCTCTGGTTCCGTGAGGCAACATGGGTTGGTGTTGCAGATTAGGTCGTATGTCACTTGAGGAAGTAATGGTCGCCTGACTTGTAGGTGTACCTTTTGGTTTAGACCTTTCAACAACTAGATCTGCCTGCATCTTATGGGCTAAATCCCTTGTGGCAATGTTGCCATGGGCATCCATGATTTCCAGCATCTTATGAAAGTAAAAACTGTGGCCACTTTCAAGCGGAGAGGCTATTCTCTGTAAAAGGATGGTAGCCTTCTTGGCTGAGGTTGAAGCAGCACAAATCTCTTCTTCATCCTGGAAGCTGATCAGGTTGGCAGACACAAAATACTGGGACAAGTTCTGAGCTGACAATATGTTCTTCAGAGCACTGTAGTGATCCTTGAACACCTTAAACTCTGTTGGAGGTGCAGCTGTAAGTAAGAAAGTAAAACAGAGTATTACGTACATATGTAGCACTATGGTTAATTGATCAGTGGTTTATTAAATTCCACTAATAATTGGTCATCTGCTCCCAATTGTTTCACTCACAAGCACACAGTAAAACCTCACATATCAATCACACTTTTAATAAGACCACCTCACTATAGTAGCCCTGTCAAGTAGGTCCCAAACACAAATACGGTATACTTCATTATCTCACTAACAAGGCCACCTCATCATTGAGGTCATTATTAAAGTACCATAGAGGACCTTATTTGGAAACATTGAAACATTATTTATTGACGATATACAGGGTACAATGCACATACACTGTATGTGTACTGTACGTATTAAAGAACCAATTGTGGTGCTGCTTAGGTTCGGTTGCTATTGAAGCTGTGGTGTTTAACCAAGGAAATACGATATATGTTTGAATACGTGAGTATTAGAAAGTTTTTTCAGTGGCCATAAGTTCTTCAAATTTTTAGCAGCAATATTTTCAGTATATTTTGCACAGATATATCATGTATGTATTCTTTTGTTCTTAAAATTATGAGCTTAAACATCACTTTCGAGCATCGAGCATTGGTGGAGTCTAAATAGTTGCCACATAGATTTTTTGAACTAAGGTAATAAATGCTACAACATTTAACCAACTAAATACAGTATCCATACTTGGACATTAATTTTGTAGAGATACATGTACATGCATATGTAGCTGATACAAAAGCACACATATATGGTTCTAAAACAAGTACACATTACAATGGTGTGTTGATGATGAATCTCAAATTGTACATTATATTGCAAGCATTAACAAGAGTTCATAATATTAGAAGAGGGAGAGTATCAAAAGCTCAATATACCCTGTACAAATGCTCTGTTACAAGTTCACCTTTTGATGAAATCAATGCCTATCCTAGTATGGAAAGGCACTGATTGGTGCTTAATTCAACTCTACTGGTATGAGAGAACTGTTGATAGGTGATGAATATGGTGAAGCCTCTATTCTATATAACAGAGTGAAGTGTTGATACTGTACTAGTGGCAGTAAGTTTGATAAATGCATCTCAGTTAGATGCTCTCTCTTACTACTATATTATGAACTCTTGCTATTAACCACAACACAAAATGGCTAGTTAGAATACTCAAATCAATACAAATTTGTACCATGCAAGTGCACATGCACCTTGTCCTCCAGCCCCAAGATAAAGATTAGAGAATATGTAAGTGCCACCACTGAAGAGGGTCTGGTGCAATGCATATACTTGAGTCAGATCTCGCAAAGTGATGTTAATAGGTGTTTTCCACTTGTTACACAAAGTTACACACAAAGAACAGCATGATAAGTGTCTCTGTAATCAATTCAGTCGTTACAGAAATACAGGTGATAAGCATGATAGGTAGCCATGCAGGGAAGCCGTATTGTGGTACTACGAATCAACACCATTATGTTGTCAGCAAATAGAACTGAAGACACAAAGGAGTTCAAAGGTATAGCTGCAGTGGTTGGTGAAAAGGCATATCTCAGGCCAAAGTGTGAAGAAATCAAGCTCACAGTTGGTTGAAGGCATCGGTTAGCCAGTTATTTAGTCAGCAGAAAATATAAATTTTGTAAAACCTTTTGGAAGGGTTTGGGGTCACTCTGAAGACACTTATGGGCTTGGTTGTACCTAATCAAAATTTCCAAGCTGTCATGAAGGAAAATTGAGACTGGTTTTAGGGGTGACATTTTTGGCCAGAAAAGGCATGATCCTTAGTTAAGGTTATGGTATATTTTATAAAATGCATGGGCGGAACAAATTACAGAACCTGCTCTAAACCAAGCAAGGGATAAATAATTTCACCAACTGTGTTGTGGAAGTAATACAACTATTTGTACTTGGTTGTTTATATTGCAGAACAACAACTGTTCTTGGGTGTGTGGTCCACCATAGAGCAATATTATCAAAAATGGTGCTGCCAAAAACCAGACTAACAGATTACGAATCCCTATAATTTAATTTTGACACAAGTAACTAAACAACTAAAATATCTAGGTCCAGTGGAAGTGATATTTTAAGTTAATGTTTGTGAAGGCGTTTTATTAAACTTTTAGTAATTTCTTCGAGTAAAATGAGCTCTTTGAAGGCTTGTATCTCTGTAGAAAAACACCAAAAACGTTTCCACAGGACCTAATAAATTCAATGTACAGTATCGCCATGCCCCAGAACTGCCCATAGAGCCTACAGCTTTTGCTGCATTTGGCAGTGAAAACACGGTAATGACAGCTGGAGCTGAGCGTGTGGACTGGCTTACCTGTCTTGCTACAACAACTTGTAGTGTTCCACCTGCCTCAAATTACACTGTAGTGACAAAAAAACATTAAATATGAAGGGCTTTGTGTTCATTTCATACTGCTAGACTCAGCAGACTAGTTTAATGGCCTTCGCAAAAAGTATTGATAGGCATTCAAAAATTTGAATGATTGCCCGTGACTATACCGTAACCTTAATATGCAGTACTATTGTGCTTATATGACATCACAATACAGTGCTTGTGACAACATAATGTATGGGTACGTTCATACCTGTTTGTGCCATTAGGTCCTGAATAATGGTGAGGTCAGTGGATACAGGTCATTCCTAAGTAGCAACAAAAAAATGAACACACACACAATGTACGCATGCATACACTGTATGTACATCATTAAAGTGTGTACAACACTCACTAAAGATTGTATTGAAATTTGATACCAGTTCAGTGTAGGTGGGTACAGTAAAACAACTTTCACCCACTAACACAAAAATAAGGTCCAGGTACAAGACCACCCTATTTGATATTAACATTTGTAGCAAGAGGCGACAAATTCTGAAAATGTGGTCAAAAATTTTATAAAACTATTGAGTTATAACTGTAAGGAGAAATAACATATGAGTAGAAATAAGACAAAGCAGATTGTCTATACCTGGAACTATACTAGTGGAGTTATATTTCCTACTTCAGTCAAATATGTACAGCCTGTCAACATACATGATTGAAGTAGGGTTTTAATGTTCACCAGCATAGCTGCAGGTGTAGACGACCTCACTTGTTTCCTTGCTTTTTATTTCTATGATACCTACTCAAATGTAATTTTTCCTTATACCGTATAGCGGGTTTTAATCGTGAGGACTTTAATCTCACGTTTTGGGCACTTCACAATATTAAAATTCATGACATATTTTATTAGGAGTTTTGTTTATCACGAGGTTTTTAGTGGCCGTAAAACTGGTGTATTGGAACATTTGACAATGAATCAGGTGCTTGTTTGTGTACATAACAGCTTTATTACATGCCAGCTTGCTGATCATTGATAAAGGCTCATCAGTTGCTCATTCCTCTACACAACAAGTGTTTCTTACCAACAAACATTGCTGAACATGGCTACCCTACTCAGTTTCCTGGTGAACTTTACACGTCTGCATCAATTCATTGTGGATACAAACATAGATACAAAGAAACACAGCTAACATGACAAAATTTCATGGTGCTTCCATCTGGTATGGGAAAATAAAATTATGCGACACTTAATCTCATGAGGTGACAAATTCGCGACATTAAATTCCTCATGCGAATTTATTACTTGTTGTAATAAGTGTTTACAAGTACATTTTTCTGCGAGAAACGCTATATGGTACTTGTTTTTTTTTTGCAACACAATAGTCACTGGTGAACCAGCACATACCACATCAAAAGAAAGAATGACATCAAGGGAAACAATAAAATTACTGAAATTCCACGACTAAACATGCCCTGAGTCCCTGACTATCAATTACTGACAATATTCTGCTTTGTTTTTTCAGCTATTTACAAATGAAAAACATTATAAGAGCCTCTGTAATCATTTCACTCACTACGGAAATTGCAGACAATTCTCGCAATAGTCAGCCATAACATATTACCTCCAACCAACACATACAAAAAGAAATGGGACACAAATCAGGATAAAGGTAAGTCCATGATGCATGCAATGTAGTTGCCGAGGCTTGCAAAAAGGCACATCTTGGGCAGGTTGTTTCTTTTAGCAAGACCTCCGGTGGTTTCTCATAAAATAACGCTTTAAGGCAATAAAGACAAAATTATGAATCTTTAATGTAAAAATGGTTATAAGGTCACCAAAGGTCAAATTTGCAATGTCACTACCGTATAAGAGGAAATATTGGCGAGTCAAATATTTGGCGATTCTAACTAAAACACCGATTGGCGTCATTTTAATTTGGCGAATCCGTCAAACATTTAGGTTGGCGAAATTTTAATTTGGCGGTTCCGTCCGCGTTTTTTACGAGATTTGTATTATAGCGCGCGTTAATTAGTATTCTGTCATGGATACACATGCTGTCGATTCCTGCGTTCGTGGTTTCCAAGTGTATAGTGATAGATGGACCCCAGCCTTAGGAGAAATTCTCGTGTGTGAAATAGAGGACGGAAATGCCAGCGACTCGTACGCGGTCTCGATTAAGAAGGGAAGTGAAATTATTGGGCACGTTCCGAGAAAGATTTCGGCAGCTTGTCACTTGTTCTTGGGGTTTGGTGGATCATTGAGCTGCATTATTACTGATGCACATCGTCGATATTCTTCTGACCTGCCACAAGGAGGGTTAGAGATCCCGTGTAAACTCGTTTTTGAAAGCACCATGAGCAGCAATTTGGTACCCAAAGTGCGAAGATTAGTGTCGACATGTCCTCCAATCGAATTAAAATTAGCAAAAAAGGCACCAAAACGAAGTATAAAGGAAACAGTACCAGGTATTCCTCCTGATAAGAAAATACGAGTGGATGATGATGTGATTGATCTTGATTCCATCTCAACAAATGACAATCACCAGGAAGGAGTGCCATGGTTAAAGTGTGAACGTCAGCTTCTGAAAACTACAGACAAAGATATGATATTGAAAGGTTCAGTTTTAAAACATAGTGGGATTGAAATCTTAAACCTTGCTGTCAGAAACATACTGGTAATGTACTGATAGGCTGGGATTAAACTAGCTACTCTTAATACCATCATCCGTACGTAGTTGAATAATTACTATCATTGCTCTAATGTTTTTAATTTAATACTTAGTAGTAAACCTTTAAGTGTCGTAATGGCTAAATGATGCACTTATGTACAATTATCAATCCTTTCAGGGGCGAGGAGTCAAAGGGGGCTCTTGACCCCCCTCCAAAATTTTTTAGCATACCAAGATCGAGATACTCTAATAGAGCAGTCACTCCAATAAAGCAGTCACAGTATTAGAGTAGTGTGTAGTGAGCTATGTAAGGATTTTTATGTACTTTATCAGTGATAAATGTGTAGTTTGTGAGGTGGGCAGCTATTGTCAGCAGGCTGTGACCTTATTTTTTTTGTTTTGTTTTTTTGGTCTCACCTTACCAAACTAGACAATGTAGTGCCTCACAGTTCATTTTGACCCCCCCCCCCCCCCCCCCTTTCCATAAACCTGGATCCGCCCCTGCCTTTTGCTTACAAATACACTGCCTTTTTTAGCTATAGCCATCAGCTCTAGCAGCACCACAAGGCTATGTCTACATATTATTACTGTATGCACACAGTACACGAAACATAGTAAGGTAATACATGTTTTTTTTCCATGCAGGTGACTCTTTGACTGACAAACATATTAATTTTGCTCAGAAATTGCTTAGCAGGAAATTTAGAGTTAATGGGCTACAATCTACACTGACTCTAACCAAGTCCAAGAGGCTAACCGCTAAGAGTGCATCTAACGCTCTACAGATACTCCACTGTAAAGGGTGTCATTGGATTGCTGCTTCCACAGTCAACACCTATCCCAAGCTTGCTGTTTATGATTCACTGTATTCTTCCATTGATGAAGCCACAGTTAAGATTCTAAAGCAAATGTTTGGGGCTAAAGTAGAGGTTGAAGTGAGAGATGGGCCAAAACAGGATGGTACATCTGATTGTGGGCTGTTTGCGATAGCAACATGTGTTTCAATAGCCAGCAGTGGAATCCTGCCAACAAAATTTGACCAGAGTAAAATGAGGAGGCATCTGATAGAATGTTTTGAACAGCTGGAGTTAGAGCCATTTCCTGTAGCTGATAATGATTAGATGACTATAGATGATTTGTCTAGTGATTAAAAAAGTTTAATTTACTGTACATATTGACATACTGTACAACTATAATCATTTTAAATGCTAGTTATTAGTATACAATTCAATTATAGTACTCTTTACTAGTAGTTCAAAACGATGATTTAAATGTCAATGATGTCATAAATACCAGATTTCCTAAAGCCGTTAATTGCAACTTCTGGTCTCCTTTCAAGTGCTTGCCACCCTGAAATAATCCAGTTTGCACTAGGGTTCTTGATGACCGAAAGGCTGACATCCACTTGAACTTGACTGACAGGAATCGTCTTGAGCTTTTGTCGAACTTCAATAGCATACCATTCCTGAAACTTTCTTTTCATGTGATCTTTCATAGGTTTGTTGATAGAAAGATCTACTGGTTGCAACTTATCAGTGCAATTTGGTGGCAATTGCACTGGTATAATTTTGTTCCGTCGTAGCAATGAAATGACTTCATCTGTAGTTTGCCCTCGAAACCCATCAAATATAGTGATAGCAGGGTGTGCTGGTGCTAGCTTTAAATCCTTTCTCCTTTGTGACACAAAAGGTATTATGATCTTTCTAATGTACCTCTTGGTAGTCTCTTCGTTTGACCAACGGTTTTCACTATGCCAAATGTCCCATCCTTCTGGAAAAGTCACTGTTGGGTGACATTTCGTTGTTTTTCCTTTATACAATAGTTGAGGTTTAAGGTACTCACCACTTGCAGTCACAGCCAGTACAGCAGTCAACTGCCTTTTGTCATCAGCATTTGCAATAGGTACAACTTTTGTGCCCCGCTTCTCCATTGTCCAGTCACTTGTGGGAACAATTGACAGACCAGTTTGATCCCAGTTTATGATAAGTTCTTTGGGTACTTCATTCATCACAATCTCAGCTGCTATATCTGCAAGGAAAATTTCTTTTGATTTGTCAAATAATCTTGTAGGTAGTTTTCCAGAAGTAGTACATTTCCTTTTAACATAACCCATCCTGATGAGTAATGATCTGGCCCAGCTTTTAGTGATTTCAATTTGTTTGAGCTTAGACATATCCCTGGCTCCAACTATGCCCTCTGCCGCACCCATTACCACAAGAGTGTTGACAGATCCATTTACCTTTCTGAGGGACTCCACATACTCTTGTACTGCTGCATCTAATTCTTGACCCAACATTAATGGCCTTCCTCTGTCTTTAGTGGGCAACTTCTTAATGACAATTGGTTCAGTTTCTGGTGCTTGACCTTTCTTTTTTCTCTCTTTGATTTCCTCATTCAGTTTGTCAAAATACTCCACCTTCAGTCGCCTGCAAGTTGATTCATTGATGTTAACGCCCCACACTTTAGAGTAATGCTTTGCTGCTGTAGTAGGCCCATTATCTAAGGAATACTTTCCTAGTTCTGCGCGCTGTTCGTCGGTATACGAGTTATACTTTCCTCGAGGCACTTCTTTAGAAGCTGCTTCCAATGCTTTAGCCACGGCTCTGTCTGCACTTTCAATGTCTTTACTAGTTAATAGAGAACTCCCGATGGATTGCTCCTTTCGTTTGAAGAACTTAAACAGGGTTACCGCGGCCATCTTAGAAAGACTAACGTGCGAATAATTTAAACGGAACTCCCTATATTTGGCATCATTTTAATTTGGCGGTACGTTCTAATTTCGCCAAATCAAAGTCACCACCAAAATTTCCACGTATACGGTATATCAAACAATAAAATTACAAGGAGTACAATTTATGTGGAAAGTTTCATAATCATATCACAAATGACACATTGCTTGCACTATGCTGCTCTACTGTTATCCCAATAAATAATAGTTATACAGACACGATGTGGAGGCTATGGAATTTATAAACCACGAAGGCCCGAATCTGTAACACACGAGCAAAAATTGTACTCCTTTTTATTGTTTGATATAGTGACATTGCAAATTTGACCTTTAGTGACCGTATAGCCATTTTGCATGAAAGCCTGAATCTGTAGCACACAAGCGAAGCGACAACACTGCTAAGGGCCTGAGGGTTTATAAATTCCATAGACTCCACATTGTGTCCGTATAACTACTTTAGACTCTATTTTATACTACATTTAAACTAGTTACCTCTTCATGGTTGTTTCTACCGTACCATCGGCAAAAGCAGCTGGTTTTCTCACAATAATACTAGCAACCATGCATGTTCATGTGACACAATTTAGCGGTCCTCATTACATCATTGTAAGTTAGGAATGCGTAGTCTGGTGCCACCCGCCCTTTTCACAAAGGGGCGGGCAGCGCCAGACAAACTCATTGGATAAACTTGTATATTAAACATATGTTACATTGTGCCTGAAGGCATGGAGTATATTAGAAAACGAGGTGGAGTATATGAGATTTAATATCCACCCAAAAACAGCCTAAATAATTAATTTTGTTGGCTCCATTGCATTATGATTAAATACATGCGCTTGTGAGACAAGTAGATGTTACATAGACACTTGCTGTTGCCAATCTACAACTGTCATCAACTCAGTGAGGTCAAGGCTACTAACCAGTCCTTTAGTGGAATGCTTAAACCCACAACTGATACTTAACCTATGCACAAAATAGTAAATGTTTCAAAGTTCCAGTTGCATTTAAAAATACTGCATATATATATATGGGAAACATAAGCTACTATCAAGAGTAGTGCTAAGCAATATACCAAATATTTAGTTAAACCGCAGTATCTGTTTTTGATACCATCTAATTTCTTAAACCGTAACACCGTGGATATAAAAAAAAAACAGTCTTTTAAATCTTCACTATTTTCATGAAAAGTGTACATATGAAAGGATACAGACTGGTGCAGAATAATATATTGCAATGAGCTTACTAACACAATTCTGTCTTGAGTAGAAACTGTACTTTTGTATCTGTATCTAATAGTAGAGGTCTAAAATGGAATCTAGCTAATGTGTACTAATATTAGTTATACTGCAATATCAAGTAACAATATCATACTGTCTGCAGGTATGAAATATCAAAACTGCTCAGCACTAATCAAGAGTTCATATTTGAGAGCATCCCCCAAATATTATGAACTCTTGCTACTATTGTAGAATGTTTGAAGTACAGTTGTATATTGGAAAATGGGAGCAGCTAAAAACTGAGAATTGCTAATTCACAGGTCAAATGCTTCTCTTGATTCATTGTTCTTGTCCAGAAATCAGTGTTCACAAGATTTAGTCTCATGTGGCCATTAATGGGAAGGAGAAAAAGGCGTCTTGTACAATTTGGCTTCTGTACTCATCCTGATACTACCCATCTAATTGAGTAGTCTTAACCAAAGAAACTCAATAACATTTGTCCCATTTCACTTTAAAGATTATTGCTTAGGTTCCTTGGCTCGTGGTAAGCACCTTGTATAGGCTTTGCCTCCAGTGTTAACCCTCCAGTGCCTAACTAGTAAACTAGACAAACACAAAAGTTACTGTATCTGCATTTACCAATCACCAGCTAATTTACAAATTAAAGTTGCACTGGGGTCAACCATCATGTAAGGATAGATACCTAAGCTTTGCATTATTGCTGCACTATGGTACGATTATTATAACAGAGTGTAAGCAGATGAGGCTATCAATACAGTGTGTACAGCATACTTGTGACTTCCACCTCTTGACGTGTTGACATGATTATGGGATTTGAACAGCACCAGACCCTTCTCTTCCTACCCAATATATAAAATAAAAAACCTGGAGGGTGAACACAGAAGACACAGCCTGTACAGAGTGTTTAGTGTTTAGCACAAGGCAAGGGAGCCGAAAAATATGGCTTTAAAACCACTTACCCTAGAATTGGTGGAAATGTGCATTCTCAACACTTTGCAAGTTACGGGATTCCCATTGTGCTTATTGCAAATGCCCCCACCCAAGGGGAAACTTTGGGCGGCATGTACCCTACAAATCCCATCTGGGGTAGGCTTGATAGGAGCACTAAAGGGCTGATGATATTAAAATGCAGAGTTACGTTGGTATTTGATGGTTCACCAACTGATAGTCGCCTACCGCAAGGCCCAGGTAAGTACTTGAGTCGACACGCATGTTTACAGTACGCACAAAGTGCAATTTCCTAATAAACGCCCACCATGGTTGGTAAACATCGTATTTTGTTACACAATTAACCACACAATAACGACAAATAACAAACAATCGTAAGATTTAATGCACCTTCTCTAACACAGCAGTCCTCTAATCACTCATTCGCACTCCACTGTAAACGCGCTATCGCTTCCCCGGTTTTATTTCCTTTAGGCGCTTAACTGTACAAGCTTCTAGAACACTTCTGTGAATCGATATTGATACTCGAGATACTACTTTTCATACGCTAGCATATGTTAGATTACTATCTAGCTACGGCATTTACAGCACGGTCCGTCGATTCCCACCTCATCAGTGCACCCATAGATAATAGACACCGGCCTTATTGTTAGCTAGGTCAAGTACTGTTCTTAGGTTGCCAGTTCCAGTTTGCTAGGTTAGGTTAGGTTAGGTTAGGTTAGGTTAGGTAATCCAAAGCCTGCAGCACATGTTGCTGTCAGACCTTCAGTGCTGGTCACTGTAAAGTTGTAATAACAAAATAATAATAACCCCTACCGTATGGGGTGTCTATTATCTATGGTGCACCCATAGAGGCAGAGATGCCAACTTCAGAACAATTTTAGGAGTGAGACCTCAAACACTACCAGCAATGTGGACCAGACTCAAGTGCAGCTCCAGGATTTTTGGTAGTGAAGACCAAGAAAAAAAAAGCTCGCTGCATGCTCAAAGTACAAAAATAAGCAAAGGCTGTCCAATTTTAAGCAGAGGGCTATAATTATGAAGCAGATCAGGTGTGAGAACTAAGCTGAAAGAGTGAGAAACAGAGGGTTAGGCATATATGAGAGCGTGAGATTACTAGCCAAAGAGTGAGACTCACGCCTAACTGATGCATGCCAGAGAGTTGGCATGTCTGGGCTTATATATAACAAGAGCTTACACAATGAATTTATTAAACACCATACTAAAGGTCTATTTTTATAGTACAGACTATGTAAAAGATCTAGAGTAACTATTAATGACTGGAATTCATTACCCCATGCAATCTATATATTGTCAGATCTCCCTCTGTAAATGATTCACTTCAAAATGCTGCTGAACAGACACTACTGTAGCAGTAACTGCTTATTTTATTTTGTATAGTACCAGTAGGTATAATTTTGTTTATGGAAGTACAGACGTAAGTCTTTATCCTTTTTTAGCTACAACCAGTTCATTCAGTGCCTAACTAGTGTACTTTGTTCATTACATTAGTGTTCAGAGAGAGGGAGAGAGATGTATTGTATTGTTAAGACAATATATATATATAACTTAAGTAGTAAGTACAGGGGTCTAGACTCAGGGGTACCATGCACTGGGGAACAGTACAGAATCCCCACTGTGAAAAAAGCCCAGAATAATAAGGTCTATAACAGTCTTATTATGTTAGTACTGGAATGAAATAGTACAGCATATATTAATAGATTATGACTTTACTATAACAAGCTTATTGAATACATTTAAGACAGTCATATATTAGAGATTAAATCACTAGTATAGTGTGGTGTATTATCAGACTATACTAAACCTATTTCAACCATATATTGGCTACTATACTACTGTACTTTTTTACTTTCCATAACCTTAATTAAATATTTTCTATAATTATATTTGTAATGAATTAATTCTGTAAATATGTTAAAACCACAATAGGTACAGCTAGTAAATCAATGTCTCCTTGGCCATGACAGTATCAAATCAATTTCGTCATTTATCAGTCTTTATCCAACTGCAGCAGGTAAGACAGTAAATACAATTCACAAGTTCCATTACAAATTACCTGTATTATCATCACTATGTAGAACTCTGTGACAATCTGTTAGTCGTCTGGTAGAACTGTCCCACAGCTCTAATACAAAGATGGTAAATATAATGTGTATTCTGGACAATCGTTGGACTTACAGTTTGTAACAATATGAATCTCATAAAACCGAGACCTTGCCTGGAAACCTAGTATTACCACGTAGAACGGCGGCTAGGTCCCACAACTCTATTAAAGATGGTAAATATAATGCGTATACTGAACAATCATTGTACTTACAGTTTGTAACAATCTTTTAAAACTGAAGCCGAGTCTGAGACCGACAATCCATGTACAACAAAGACAAGTCTGATAAGACCAGGTCTCACAACCCTACATGGAGGCAAACATAATTCATATTCTGGATTATTTGGTGTACTTACAGGTGTTATCAGTGAGTCTAACCATACATAAAACAGCCACTTAGTATGTGACTTTTTGGGCTAACGTGTTACGTAAGCTCACAAGAAGTATCTGATACACTGATACCCAAGTCCAAGAATCTTGTAATCACTAAGTACAACTGAAACAAGACTAAATATAATATAATTTGCATACTCTCAGTGAACTTACTTTTGTTTGTAATACGAGCATAGTCAGTGAAATAAGGACAAACAAGACGGAACAGGTTCTTGAAAGCACTCAACTCATTTACAGTGCCAGACAAGGTAGCAGCCGTCAGCTGTTGATAAAAAGTAGTGAAAAACATGAAGAAATGAGACCGGTTCCCAGAAGAAATGAGACCAGTTTCCACAAACCTAAACGGGTAAATATAAATTGTATACTGGACACTCTCAGTGTACTTACTTACAGATGTTAGCAATAAGAAGAATCTCCTAGAACTGAGACAAAGTCTATAATTCCTACCCTATTGAAAAGAAAATGAATAAAAACACAATCAGGCTTAATGCACTTACAGCTGTAAGAAATTAGAAGATGAGGTTGAACAACTCTGTGAAAAAAAGAACAAAACTGTCCACATATGGTCACTACCAGATTCTTTAAAGGAAGCAGCTGCCATTGAAGGAAGCTAACACTGCAGATGTTGTACACTGACAGCCTGTAGAACTAAGAGGTTCGACAAGAAACTGTACCTCTGAAGAGTTATATAATATACAAAATCATAACAGCGGACCATGCATACTCTTACCATTGATGGCTGATGAACTGTGTCCACTCGTCATCCGCCATAAGCTGAGATAACAGGATATAAAACATGTAACATATCAAAACATATGTATGGGATTTGTCAAATCAAGCATTTTCAGGTGGTCAACATTAAAAGTTTTCATAACACTGGGTTAAACACGTAAAAATTAAGAATTATGCATTAAATAAATTTAATATCAGTTTAACATCTTTTTTGAAACCTCAACTTGGTAATACAGGCTGATTATAAAATCTTATCATTCCGTCATTCGTTGTCCAATACAAAATACATGTATTTTACACTACACGCAAAAACACTAATTTACAACCTTTAACTCACACAATTTCTACTGCACACCATACAATATAACAAAGCCCTTGAATTTCTCTATCCAATTCCGACCGTACAAATGGGAAAATGTCGCTATAGCGACAGTTATTTACTGTTGATGATGACATAATACGTGCTCCATACATTAACCTATTGAAAAATTTAATTATCTCGCCGGGAAAATCCCAATTTACAAGTTGTTATCCTCAACCAAATTCGCTAAATTTGGTATCATTCTACGCAGCAAAGGATGCTTAATAAGACTCCGACCGTACAAATTGTTAAACAGGTTAGGTTATAGAAATATGTTTAAAAACACGTGTTTTTACGGGCATTCTGAACACGTAAATTTTTCGGTACAAGGCTCCTTTCTAGCTTCCCCTTCGTTACTACACAAAGAACTTACACATGAATCGAATCGCCTTTCATCAAGAAATTTGATAAACCAAACTTCGTATCCGTCAACCAAAGTACGCGGAAGTTATGGCGCCTTGTTTAAAGGACGGTGTTATTTTATACGAAACGGGCGTAACCCATTCGGAAATCCGGAATATCTTACACAAGTTTTGATATGATACGTACACAGCAACACCAAAGTTGAATCCGGCATTGTCGAGAACTAGTAGCTGACAATGTTATTATTATTAGTAGTAGTTGTAGTGATTACGTAATTCATTGTGTGTATGTATCACGTGGGTTGTAGGCTGATTAGTGCGCTTCATGAAGAGTGAACACGTGTAAGTTGAATCGATCCGCTATCGTCGAGATTGTCCATTCGGATAGCTTCGAACCTCCGTTTCGTTACTAACTCTAGACTATCTATCACATTTTGGTGCTGTGACCAGGGATTTCGAATGGATACCCTTCAGCGCGCCCGTGCCTCCAGACGTGGCGGGCGCTCCTTCGTGACCAAGCTTCTCACCAAAGCTCAGGCGATCACTGAATCTTACACCGACGACACCCGGGAATCGATTTCGTCCGAAGACAGGGAAGGGATAGAACTCGTCCTCACTCAAGTCTCGTCGAAGAAACGCCAACTGGAAGAACTGGACCAGACAATCGCAGCAGCACTAACAACAGAACAAGAACTGGAAGACGAAGTTGGGGATACTGAGATGTACCACTTCAACCTAACTGAACGCATGGCCAGTTTGCGGAAGTTCACCATTTCTCCTGTGTTGCTAGCGAAGACTAAGGCCCATTCAGGAAGTCCTCAGAACCGTCCTATCTCTGACAACAGTACTGATCTACAGCCAGAGGACAATAACACTCAACCAGAGAATGCTGATCATGAGCAGGACTATTCATCAACAGGGCACACAGCAGCTGCTGGAGTGGTGAGTAACTCATTGCCGCATACACATGTTGCACGCAATGTGGGTCAGTCTGTGGGGCAGTTTGTAAGCCGCTTACCCAAACTTACCCTCCCAACATTTAGCGGGGAACCACTTCAATTCCAGACTTTCTGGGATTCCTTTGTGGCGGCTATCCACAATGATGAGGGTTTAACAGGGGTCCAGAAATTCCATTACTTAAGGGCACAATTGCAAGGGGATGCATACAATGTAATCGATAACCTCCCGCTCACTGACCTGAACTATGAACATTCTGTGGCTTTGCTCAAAGAAAGGTTTGGGCAGCCTTATAAGTTGGTTGATGCCCATATGAATGCCCTAATGCACCTTCCAAAACCTGTTAATAGCCTGACTAGCCTACAGAATTTTCATGACAAGCTGGAAAGCCACATGAGAGCTTTGATGTCTCTGGGAAAGTCTCCAGACACCTACAGTACTATGCTGACCCGCATGGTCTTAGGAAAGCTTCCTGCTGACCTTAGAAAGCAGTTTGCTAGGGACAATAGTGGTGGTGAGTGGACCATCAGGGATGTCATGACTTGCATCCTTAAGGAAATCCGCGTCCTTGAAATAGGACATTACTCTAATGACTCTAACAAAGAGTTCCACTCCACAGCTGCATCCCTCCACACCGGAGCAGCTAAATCTGCAGGCCAACGAGAGAAGAGGGAACCAGTTTGCACCTACTGCAAGGGCTCGCACACAGCCAACCAGTGCACTGTTGTTACAGACCACCAGCAACGCACGTCTATTGTAAAGGGAGCAGGTCTGTGCTTTAATTGCCTGGCACACCATAGAGTGTCACAGTGCACCTCCCGCAGACGTTGCAAACAGTGCAACCAGAAACACCACACAAGCTTGTGTCATTCTCTCATTGCTACAACCAGAAATCCACAGCCACCACCCCCTAGCACCCCTCAGCTATCCCCTGCCCCTGTAGCAAACCACATTCAGTCAGTGCCTCCTCCGCAGGCCCCCCCTGCTGCTAGTACAAGTGCACTTACCACTGTCTCTAGGCCCCAAACCCCCCTTGAGTATATTCGTAGTCCCTGCCTGCTGAAGACTGCTATCACCACAGTCTCTGCAGGTCCGTATAGCACAGAAGGAAACATTCTCCTTGATGAAGGCGCACAGCGCTCCTTCATCTCTCAGGACCTCGCAGATAGACTTTGTCTGAAGACAACAAACAGAGAACGGGTATCTTTGTCATCCTTTGGAAACCGTGTATCTTCTGCCAGACTCCTTCAAGTAGCTACAATCTCAATACACACAATTGGTCAGAGCCCCATTCCTATCTCAGTTTTGGTTGTACCTCAGTTGGCGGCTCCACTACAGAACTCCATGCGGATGGAGCTTACCAAGTTACCCTACTTGAAGGGCTTGCAGTTAGCTCACCCTGTCACAGAGGATGACAACTTCGAGATTAATGTTCTTGTAGGTGCCGATTACTATTGGACATTTGTCCAAGATCAAGTCATACGTGGCAATGGCCCTACAGCTGTCAAGTCCCATCTAGGCTATTTATTGTCTGGCCCTCTACTGCAGCCATCAGCAGCTGCTAACTTGATTCAAGTAAACTTTACAGCTGTAGATGACCTTAGCCTTGACACCTTCTGGAAAACAGAGTCAACTGGAATTTCCTCAACTACCATGGACAGTGATAACCATTTCTTGAAAGACTACATGCAATCTAATATCAAGCGCCAACCAGATGGAGCCTTGTCCCTGAAATTCCCTTGGAAGGAGGATCACCCCCCTCTGCCTTCCAACTTCTCCATATGTGCCAAGCGTACCAGATCCTTGGCCAAGAGGTTAGCTAAGACCCCAGAACTCTTGAGCATGTATGGCCAGATTATTGCTGACCAAGAGTCCAAAGGCTTCATTGAGAGAGTCAATGATTTCAACACCAAACAATCTCATTACATCCCCCATCGACCTGTTAGGAAGGACTCGGCTACCACACCAGTCCGCATAGTGTATGACTGCAGCTGCAAGCAGTCATCCCACTACCCTAGCCTCAATGACTGCCTTCAGGTAGGCCCACCCTTCCTTAACCATCTGTGTGCCATACTGCTACGCTTTCGTTTGTTTATGTATGGTCTGTCTGCTGACATCGAGAAAGCGTTCCTTCATGTACAGCTTGATGAGTCTGACAGAGACTATACACGCGTTCTCTGGTTGTCTAACCCGCTTGACCCCAACAGTACATTTCAACTGTATCGCTTTAAGGTTGTCCTGTTTGGAGCTAGCTGCTCACCGTTTATGCTCAATGCAGCTATCACCTTTCACCTACAACAGCATCAAACACCAGTATCTGCCAATCTCCTTGACAGTCTATATGTCGACAATGTAGTCACTGGCTGTGACACTGAACAAGAGGCCACTCAATACTTCTTAGAGTCACGTTCATTGATGAACTTATCGAAGTTCAACCTCCGCACCTGGGCGTCTAACAGTCGAATGCTCAGGAATCTAGCACACCAGCACAGTGTAGCTGAGACTGAAGAGGTTGTCAAGGTCCTTGGCCTATGCTGGAATGTTCAGCTTGATGAATTGTATCTCTACTCCAAACCTGATCTTACCACTTGCACTCCAGTGACGAAGCGTGATATCTTGCGGTACACAGCTTCAATCTTTGACCCACTTGGTCTAGCCACTCCAGTAACAATAACTGCCAAGTTGTTACTTCAAGAACTTTGGCAAGATAATGTATCTTGGGATGCGGAATTGGCTAAACCCTGTCAGATCAGATGGGCTACCATAACAACAGATATCTCAACTGCTTTACAACAAAAATTTCCACGACAGTACATACCTATGCTCCAAGCAGCAGACCTTTCTTCTGCTGTCCTACATGTCTTCGCTGACGCCAGCCCAAAGGCATATGGAGCTGCTGTCTACATCCAATGTGGCAACTATTCTTCACTTGTAATGTCAAAATCTCGTGTAGCTCCCATCAAGCAACACTCGCTGCCTAGGCTTGAACTTATGGCCGCAGTTGTAGCAGCTCGCCTAGGCCCCTTTGTGGTGGATTCATTCAAGCTTAGTGCCACCATTTACTACTGGTCTGACAGCCAAATAGTTCTGTGCTGGCTCAAAAGCAAGAAGAAGCTTAAACCTTTCATCGCACATAGGGTGAAAGAGATTCAGTCCAAATCATCACTATGGCAATATTGTCCAACAGCTTCCAATCCTGCAGATCTTTTGACCCGTGGATTGACAGCATCACAACTGGCCGATTCAGTGTTGTGGCGAAATGGCCCCTCTTGGCTGTCATCTCCTGCCAAGTGGCCCATCTGGAATCCTTCTGAAGCCATGATTATACAAGCTGTCACTGCTGATGACCCGCTATCAACTGCTGGGGTCCACAACACAGCTATATTGCCACCTACCACTGGCTTGCACAACATTGTTGATCCATCAGCTTACAGTAGCTACACCAAGCTGCTAGACGTAACTGCGTATGTTCTGCGTTTTGCCCATAACACCAGGCAAAAGCTCTTTAAGCTCACAGGATCACTAACCCCATCTGAAATATCCATTGCCAATCTTCGATGGGTGGGTAATGTGCAGCACAGGTGCTTCCCAGAGGAACTAAGCTGTCTACAGTCGACTAATCGTGCATCAAGACTGCCACTGGTGAGGCAGCTCCGACTCTATGTGGATCACACTGGCTTGATCCGTTGTGGTGGTAGAATACATAATGCACCGCTCGCAGAATCAGCTAAATTCCCTCTTCTTCTACCACAAAAGGACCCATTTACCTCCCTTCTCATCTGGCACATACACAAGCAACAATACCATGCTGGGGTTAGCATGACACTGACATCCCTCCGCCAAATGTATTGGGTGCCATGTGCAAGGCAAAGAATAAGATCCTTACTGAGGAAGTGCGTGACCTGCAAGAAATTAGCTGGTAAACCATACTCTGCACCGGATCCTCCCCCACTGGTGAAGGCCCGTGTACAACAATCCATGCCATTTGAAGTCACTGGGATCGACTTCTCAGGTGCTCTGTATGTGAGAGGCATTGGAGGAGAACACAAGGTGTACATTTGTCTATTCACCTGCGCTGTAAGTCGGGCAGTACACCTTGAGATCGTAACAGATCTCACGGTCGAATGCTTTCTACAGGCCTTCCGTCGCTTCAGTAGCAGGAGGTCCTTACCACGCCTTGTTTTGTCAGACAATGGCTCAACCTTTCTTTCAGCGGCAGCGGAATTGAAGGCCTTATTCTCCTCACCCTCACTTACAGACACCTTAGCTAGGACTGGGGTAGAATGGAAGTTTATTCCCAAGCGAGCCCCCTGGTTTGGGGGTTTCTGGGAGAGGCTAATCGGGTTAACAAAGTCGGTCTTGAAGAAGGTCCTGGGGAGAGCATTCACAACACTAAACAGCCTTCAAACTTTAATTGTTGAAATAGAGGGTATTCTTAATAACCGGCCCCTTACTACTGCCCCCACAGACATAAATGACCCAGACCCCATCACTCCTGCCCACCTACTGTATGGCAGGAAAGTTGCTTGTGTGCCCTACCATGTGACTACTGAGTACGACTACAGTGATCCTGACTTTGGAGACACCAATATTCAGACAAGAGCTAAGAAACAAGGAGCATTGTTGCAACACTTTTGGACTAGATGGAGGCAAGAATATCTCACTGGGCTTCGAGAGTTTCATCAAACAAGTGGCTCCAATGTTCAAACAATCAAGTCAGGAGCTATTGTTCTAGTGCATGACGATACTCCCCGTCTCACTTGGCGTCTTGCAGTAGTTGAGGACACTATTTCTGGACAAGATGGTCTCATCAGAGCTGCGAATATTAGAACATCAACTGGCAGGACAAACCGTCCAATAACCAAGTTATACCCCCTGGAAGTCAGTACAGCAGAATCCAGTTCCATTCAGAAGCAAAATTACCAACATAAGGAAAAGGTATCAGACAGTGTTGCCCAGAATCCCACAGTTGAAGCAGCAAGTGGTAGTTCCAAACACACTCGACCCATCCGTCAAGCAGCAATTCGAGGAAGGCAACAAGTTCAAAAGTGGACGAGAACACTATGTGGCCCCCCGGAGGATGTCGAGAACTAGTAGCTGACAATGTTATTATTATTAGTAGTAGTTGTAGTGATTACGTAATTCATTGTGTGTATGTATCACGTGGGTTGTAGGCTGATTAGTGCGCTTCATGAAGAGTGAACACGTGTAAGTTGAATCGATCCGCTATCGTCGAGATTGTCCATTCGGATAGCTTCGAACCTCCGTTTCGTTACTAACTCTAGACTATCTATCACAGGCATTTGCAGGCCATTGTCATACAATACACAATAAACAATTTAATACGGCTAAACCTATCGTACAAGCTATCATTTTAGTCTAATACTTACTCATCTAGAGCTGTTTTTGATTACTGCCATCGAAGGAATTGTCCACTTGGCCGCGCCACTTCACCACTACAGCCAGCAGGGATGTACAATTGTGGTCCATAACTATCATCGTGGCTCATTGGACGATGGCGTCGATCGCGCACACTCTTTCCGCGAGATACACCGTCATATCACTCACATTTACAACTGCTGTACAACAATAACGACAAAGATGGCGACTTAATTGCATCTAATACGCATGCGCACACCACTGACCCCTTCAATTTTAAACAGGCAATACTACGAACTTTTGCGGGTGTGCTAACTGTGCTAGATTTGTATGACTCTTAGATTGAATAATTATTTTTTCTGGTATTATATGCATTACCGTATGAAAATGTGTGCGTATGAAATTATCACAACAAACTGAAGCTAGTTAGCTATATCTAGCTATTGTGATTAACAGAAGTGTAGCTACTTATTGTAAAATCATCATGACTTTGTTTGGTACAGTAGAAAAAATCTTAAGTCACATGAGATGGTGAAGCTAAAAATGAGACAATAATGAGATCTGATGGTGATTCTAAAAAGTTATCACATTTAGTTAAGTAAACAAAGCCATACAAAGAATGTGTATTAAACTAAAGTATAATCTGTTTCCCATAATATAAGATGGGATTGTACTAAAGTATAAGATAGTTAGTATAATGCAAGACTATACTGAGATTATTTGTATAGTTTAAGCCATTAGATATACCATCTTATATTCCTCTTTTTTCATAGTGCCCGGGCAAGAGACTTAACATATTATTAAATTGCAATACAAAATAATAAGCATGCAGAAAAGTTCAGTTTAGGCAAAGGTCCCAGTCCGGGGAGGCTCTAGAATTTGAAATCCTTTATGAGCAGCTAGGAGACAGCGATGCGAGCCGGCAGCCTGCTCAAACAGGGTCTTCCTTTGTCACTTCACAGGCATTGGCTACTTGGGCAAATGTGTCTGGCATAAAATAGCCTAAGCAACCAATCTCAATGGAAATAAAATTAACAGATAAGCCAGAAAACTGAAGGTCATGTTGTAAACAGCTATACCGGTCTTCCTTCCGAGCCGGCTCTAGCAGCCAAAAGATGTTGCTGGGTATTGGTGGGAATAGTTAGCTCGAACAAACAGATGGAATTATTGGAAACTAACATCACGTCAGGTCTGCTAAGGGTGGAGGAAATATTGGTTTGAATGATGCTAGGAGGGCAGACACTATAGCAAGATATCCTGAAAGGTCAGCATAGATTTTAAAACTGTCGAGTAAGTGCTGTTCAGTGTAGTGCATGAACGAGAACCAGTAGGACTGAATCATGTTTCCAGGTATACCTCAGTGCCTTGATCAAGAGCAGCAGGACATCCAGTCAAGTGTTGTGAGCTAGGGAGCGTTGACATAGCAAGAAGGACAGCTGTTTCTCAGGGAGGTGCCATCTTTTCCATAAAGGACAAGCTTGCTCCAGGGTAAAAATTTATTTTGGACAGTGAATTGCTAGTGTTGATTGGCTTTCCTGTATAGGCACTTTTATTTTGGTTCAGCTCACCCTCATGGTCATTGGAGTACACAGCAATGAGTCAATGACCTCAAACTCAAGTTTTATGACCACATACTGAAGCAACCTATGAAGTTCATACAGCAGCTAGTTACTGACAGTAACATAGGCCTCCTGTGGTCACTTAGTATGACTTGATACTTTTAAATTTACAAGGTGCCAGTCACTGTAGTCTTGCGTGCCAGATGATTTGTGTTGATTTATTTGCTACCTCCACACAAACCATCTGGCATATGAGACTGTAGCTAGCTACATATGTATGTATAGCTAGCTGCCACCGAAGCTTACTGAATACTTGGTAGCATATATGAATATCTTGATTGACTCAACCATGCTACAAAGTTATTTTATGCACTAATTTGCAAAATTCAAATTAGCTAATGCCATCTGTTCATTCTTGATCAAGAAAAGGTGGGAAAATGCAACAAAGAGGTAGCTAACTACCCGTTACCTCCCATCATGTTAAGCCTATTTAATATAAGTACACAGACTGAAAAGGTTGTCACTGCTGTCATTATCATCACTGTCCTATAGATGTCACAAGACATATATATAAAAGTCTTAACAAGTAGCTACATGCTTCAGCACTGACATTACCTCCTACCTATATATCCACTACTAACAGGGGGGATCATTTAAGCAATTATCAAGATTATTGTACAGATTCATGATTCATGAACAGAATTATGGGATCAATACACATGGTAAAAACTTTAAATTATTGGTAGATAATTATTTTTGCACAATATTGCATTGACTGGGTGTCTCCTAGGATTTTTTCTTTGGGGGGATCAAAAATTTGGGGGGTGACTGGGTCAGTAGCTATATGATAGCTGTCAAGTGTGGCTACGGTTGAAGGTGTGGTGATTAACCAAGGAAAATTCAGGAAATACAGTATTTTCCTAGTATACAACTAAATGACAGTTGAAAAAGACAGTTGAAATAGTTGACTGCATAGTCTGATTGTGAAGTCATATCCTAAGGTTAGTATAGAGCATAATGCGTGAGTGTTTGTGAGGGGGAATGACCAGGGTAGAAAATCTCTGGGAGCAGGGGATCTAGAATGCTCCCCCAGAAACTGTGGCCATTTTTAGTTATCATGATTGATTGATTGATTGTGAATTACACTCACAGCATTCGGACTAGTTTTTCCATGCTGAAGTGATACAACATACACAACTACTTACACATAATACGACACATGATGTACAAAAAATAACAATGCGTAATTAGCACTTGCATATATCCTTACAATATAATTAGCTATCAGTTAGAAAAATAAGTTCTAGCCCATCACCCTCTCTATGTCTGTTAACCATCTCGATTTTCGTACTAATCTCTGATTTTATTTGCTCATTACTAATGTGTGGTACTGAAATTTTCTTCAAGCTCGACCTACAGGTTGAACTTGATAATAGTTTAAATGCAATTTGTTCTATTGCTGAATCACTAAGGGGGTTGTTGTGTAGAAACAGTTCTCTGAGATTAGGATGATGTGCAAGTGAAGAAGTCAGTTGGTATACTGTAGAATCTTCAATTGTGTTGTGACTAACGTTAAGAAGTTTTAAGGTGGAACTGTTGGCCAGTGCACGAAATATTTTATCTGCACTAGAAGTTAGAAGTTTGGTGAATGCTAAGTCTACGACCTCAAGTGATAAATTATCATTTATGACATCACATATGTTATTGACCGCTCTCTGATTCATGGCACCGCTATTATGCAACATCAACTCTTTTAAAAATCTTGTACACTTTAAAGATCCCACAATCGTCGCTAAACTACCTTCAAATTCATTCAGCGACACATTCAGCACCTCCAGTTTCTGTTTATCTTGTAAAGTGCGTGCTATTTCAGTGGCTGCCACAGACTTGACTCCATTACTTTTAATATTAAAAACTTTTAGGTTAGGGTGCTGCTTTTGTAGAGCCTTACACAGCTTGATGCATCCTAAACTCTCTAATTTGTTCAGTGAAACATTTAGCACCTCAAGCGAGGTATTATTTTTGATTACTTCAGCAATATCTTTAGATGCACTTATCAGTATCTTATTAGAGCTCACATTCAACACCTTCAAAGTGCTAATATTTTGCAATGCTCTTGCGATTGCTATCATTCCTTCAGTTTCAAGTTTATTATGTGAAATATTTACTTCCAACAGATTTACTTTGTTAGCAAGCATAGAGGATAGCCCAAGTGCGGCATCTGACTCAATACTATTGCTGTGTAAGTCTAACACTTTCAGTATTGTGTTATTTTCAAGGGAGTTTGTGATAGCAATAGCTCCTTTTGATAGAATTTTATTCACACCCAGATCTAAAATTTCCAAGCAAACTTTGTTTTCAAGGCAATCAGCTATAGCTCTTGCTGCAACATCATCAATAACATTGTTCCTCAAAATTAGTGACTGAAGTTTCCAGATATCTTTGATACCCTTAGCTAATCTTTGCACTCTGGTGGAACCCAGGTTATTTTCGGAAACATTTATTACTTGCAGTAATGGTGCTGCTTTTATGACATCAGCAATACTGCCCACATACTGCTCTTCCCTTGGAAGACACTTTGGAATTTCCAAGACAGTGATAGTTGATGAACATGGTTTTAGAAATTTTGTAATCTCTGTGTACTTAGTTTGCCTTGCATACAGTTTGCTTTCTGACACAATGACTATATTAGTGTTACTACTAAAAGACAAGTTGTTTATCAGATCACTTGCTGCAACATCAGACAGAATGGGCTCCACAAGAGAGAAGTTTGATAAATGCTTTAATGAAGATAGTTTAGCAGTGAAAATAGTGATCATTGATTTACGCAAGCGAACATGAGAAAACCGCAAAAATTCAAGATTTGCATTCTGAATCAAAAGACTCAAAATATGTACTAGGTTCTTGTCACAAACTTGGCAGTTACACATGCTGAACTTAGTTAGGTAACACTTTGTAGCATACCATTGTAATACTTCAATAATGCAATCTCCTGGCCTGTCGATGTTTTGTATATATAAACTATTAGTACCAACAATATTCAGTGTAAAAATTGTATTGACTTTTTGTTCAATTTGATCTGCTACATCAGCAGAAATGTTATTGCCATCCATCAACAGTAGCCTCAAACTTGTATCACTAGATAAATGTGAGATAAATATTTTGGCTCCTTTATCACCCAGTTCATTATTTGAAATGTATAACTCTTCTGTTTCACATGATTTTACCAGGTCTATTAAGGTACCTGCACAAAACTGAGAGAGATGATTACCAGAAAGGTTCATGACTTTGATGCAAAATTTAGACTGTCTTTTTGAAACAAGTGAGTTCCATAGATCACAGAGACCATGGTCTTGCATATTACAATAGGAGAGATCTAATTTCCACCAGTTCACTATGTACGAATGGGCTAAAAAGAAGCCAAGGGTAATGATGTGGCTGGGCAAAAGGCTTCTTTTACTCAAATTTATTTGTCTCTTCTCCATTGACTCACCCACCATTTTACACATGGCTTCATTTTTTGTTTCCTTAAAACATTGAAACAAGTGGAGGCACTTTATTTTATCTTGTAACAATTTCTGAGAAATGTGAAACTCTTTAAAAAGTTTTCTGGTAAAGGAAAGCTGGCTACCAGACAGGAAATGCTTAAATGCAGAAGATTTACCTTGAGTAAGGCCGACATATATGATCCATGTGTTCAGGTATCTTTCATCCCAGAATGTATCACTGAGGAGATCCAACTGTTTGTCATCAGGTAAGGATTGTATGTAATATGCTGCAAGGTACTCTTGAACTGAAGAATGAGCAAAATTGAAGGACAAGGTCTTCCCTTTGGTAGTGAAGTGTTCTGTGGCTTGAAGTAAGCCAAAACCATGGATTATATCAGGACTTTGAGTAATTGTTGGGCAAACCTTTCTAATCTCTTCCTTGCTGAATACTACCTTGTCTTCACGTAACACATCATAGGAAAATAGTGCAAGCTTATGTTTGATGGACTCCTTTAATGAATTCTCCCTTTGTAAAATATTATATGTTTTTTCATCTTTTGTGGCATGGAATTTAATATTCAAGTCCACAATTGTTTCATACAGTTCTGAACGAGATTGAGGAAGATGATTTTCAGTAAAGAGGTGCAGTAAAATTGTCATGTTCAGTGGAATATAACACAAACTGCTAACAGTAGGATAACTATCTAGGTATTGCTTTAGCCTTTTGATGTCACCTGGTTTATTCTTTAATGCTTGTTGGATGTATTTCTGTCTGTCGTTGTTTGTAAAGCCTATGATTTCCATTCGACAATCTGCAAAATGACACAAAGATCCATAGGTGAAGGAGCGAGATGTAATAAGGATGTCACATCTACCTAATCTTTGGCGACTAAGCAACTGGGAAACCAAACAATCTCCTGGTAGCTCTACAAGTAATTCATTGTATCCATCTAACAAAACTATAAGAGTTGCTCCTTCTGTTTCCTTTATGTATTGATAGATCTTACCAATTGTCTCTTTGCTTTCGTGATGACAACAGTATTTAATTAGATCTTTTACTTCCTTTAATAACTGAATTCTTTGTTCACAAGCACGTAAAAGAAATAAAAATCTTTTCCCAGTAAGAATCTGACCTTGGGACCACTGGTTAGCAATTTCTTTACACAAGTATGTCTTACCAATTCCAGGAGCTCCATCAATTAATATGACTCGTGGTGAAGGTGTACCTTCAGTAGCATCCAAATGATTAAATATGCTTGCAATATTTTTAATGATGTTGTTGTCTGCTAAATATTCAGCAATTTCTATAGAATGATTATGTCTTGGTAATGATGTACGTAACTTTTGAGGTGTTTTTGGCACAGTCCTGATATCCCCATTACATCTTAATCTGGCCATCACATGGATCTCCTGCTTTGACTTTCCTTTTGGTGTAGTTTTATGATGGACTAATGTTATGCTAGTGAAAAATTTCGGTTTATCAGGCCATGGTGGCCAGATCTCTTCATCTGGTCCTCTAAACTGGGTGTCTTTGTAAAGTTGCTTAAGGTAATGCTCTGTTTTCTCTAATTGAGTACCTGGTGAAAGTTACAGTAGCATAATATTGTATGTATATTTTTGTGTTAGATACATATGGACACTATGGACACAGGCCTAAAATACTTAATTTTAGGCTTAGCTAAATTTTTACATTTATTAGTTCTTATCATACAGCTTAGCAGTACTGTACAGTAGGTATCATGAAATTTGTACTTTCCTGCCAAAAATGTCACCCAAAAAACCAGCCTTACACTCCTTTATAACAGCCTGGCAATTTAGTAATAATCCAAAAGTACCCTCAGAGCAACTCAAGAAGGAAGATTTCCTATACACTGTGGACAGTCAATCTCTACTTCAGTCATATAGCTTATTAATTATATTGGGATTTAGTGTCCACTAGTATATAGCTGCAGGTGTAGGTGACCTCTATGATCCTACTCGAATTTAAAGTTCATAATTTTTCTCTTATTTTAATATTAAATAGAATAAGTCACCAATTATTGGCATAATTTTGTCGATCAATTGTAATTCTTCACTACAATGATGTATGTATGAACTTCCGGTTTAAACTACTCAATAAAGCAGTTCTTATGTGTGCAAGGACATCATGTTATAAGTGAAACTGCAAAGCCTATCTCATGCAGCATGAGGTACCTATTGTTGGTATCCTGTATATACTTCAATGCAGACCGTGCAAATTCGTGAGTAACAACTCTCTGGCGCCTCAGTGAAATTTTTGCAGGATATACAGTCTTTGGATAACTTCATTTCACAGAAGTTTTATGAAGATGAGGCTATATGTTTAAGAGATATTCAGGTTAGATGCAAAAGCATACTGGTTTCCAATACAAAATTATTTTTATGCAACTTCATGGATAGCCAACATAGCTTTAGGAACTTAATGAAAAATGATTATAAGAAATGTTTTGAGAGTATAACAACCCACAGTGTTACTGGGTAGCTTCTATATACTTCATAGTCTATATACATGCTGTTATAATTGGTACCTGCTGGAGATTTATGCTAGTACGTACATAGCAATACAAATTTCTGATACATCTACATTTACAAATCTCCCTACTTTCAAGTTGAACTGCAGAGTTCACAGCAGCTGATATTTTTTGCCATGATGCTTCTGTATCAATGTTTAGCCACTCTTTCAACATATTGTCACAACAGGTCTTGCAATCCCTGTAGTTGTCTTTATCTATTATATCCAATTCTTCATGATGAATCTTGAGGAAAACACCAATACGCTTCCAGTGTCTTGCAAAATGAGGAGTAACCTTTTCATATAATTCCCTGAGGTCTGGTGGTGAAGTACCTGCATTATCAACAAAAAGTGTTTACTGTGAATATTGATGAAATGTAATGTATAATAAAATGTATCGTATAAGGACTAAAGTGAAAAATAATGCTATATTCTTATATGTATGCCTTAGTGAAGTCAAATGATTGGAAGGCTGTAAGACTTGCTTGTCACATAGTACTGTACTATATAAGAAAATAAATACCAGTATAAGTAGTACAGTGGAACCTCAGTTATCTGTACCCAACTTATCCGGATTCTTAGTGTATGCGGTTGTGTAACAATTCATACAATGCTCAACTTTTCATATAGATTCTGTAAATTTGTGTTTTTTTACTTCTTAAGATCACATGGAACTAGAAATCAGGTGTTTCCAATTTTTTCAACACTCGTTAACCATTAAAATCCAAGATGGCAGCCACCAAGATGAAAATCGATAAATATATTTATTTTTCACATGTAAGCAGTATAATAACTATACATGTCTCATTGTAACAGAACCTATTGTACAAGTGTTAATTGATTAATTATGTAGTTTGTGGTTTTAATTGTCTTTGGACTTTGTACCCTGAACTGAATGTGCATGAATGATTTTGGTGTGAGTTCCTGCACAGCTTTTTTTTCCTTTGATGTTGTGCATGCTCATGCATTAACTGAAGACAACTGTAATAAGACATTGGCATGTTGAGATACTTTGATATTTGTAAAGTATGCAGGATTTTTATTCTGGTAAGACACATGTACACACCTACAGGGGTCTTACTAGAAAGGACACACAACCACAAACTTTAACAAACAATTTGCATATTTTGTGGGTTCCAAACAAAATTCCAGCTACACAGACCATTGTTTAAACAAGCATGTCTTACCTATACTTGCTGTAGAACTTAGCTCAGTAAGCCAGATGGTTCTCTACTACCCAGTAACAACAAGTCTATCCTCACACACGAACTTGAGCATATGGCTGCCACCTCTCAAACTGGAGAGGAGTTAACCAATCAACACAGCCTGGCCAGTATTATTATAGATGGCATGGTTGTTGTACAGGAGATGGTTGTCTACAAAAGCCAAATCAAGACCTGTAAAGATCTGTTGGACTGCTTTGTTCGTAGCATTGACAGTAAATCGGTTGGTTACATTGATGTATATGTAGTATTTGACAACTACAGCATCAACAATTCACTAAAGGACAGAATCAGAAAGTGTCGCACAGCAGGGAGAACACAGGACAAGGGGTATAAAGTAGATGAAACTACACGCATTACAGACTTCAAGTCATTTCTGAGCACCAAGGAAACAAAAGCCAATCTTGTATTATTTCTTGCACAAAAAGCTGTTCAATTGTGCAAAGTACCACTCACCACACATGCACATAAAGGCGTCTTTTCTTCCCAGCCAAACATGGTGAACATTCCAAGTACACAAGAGGAAGCAGATACACTGTTGATCTTGTATGCAGTGGCAGTGAGTCGTGAGGGCAATACTGTTCACATATATTCTTGTGATACTGATGTGCTAGTGCTTGCACTGCGAAGAGTTCCAGATCTCAAGCCAAACAGTGTTATCATCATGGGTACTGGAGATAAACGGCGACAAATCAAACTCAAGCCCATTTATGTTGCTCTAGGTGCGGAAAGAGCAGCAGCATTGCCAGGATTTCATGCACTCACCGGTAGTGATACCACCGGTCACATCAAAGGAAAGGGGAAGTCATCATGTTTCAAGGTTTTCATGAAAGCAGATGAAGATGTTATCTGTGCTCTTGCTGGGCTGGGTGTTGGAGTGTACCCATCCCCAGGGGTGTTGGCTGGATGTGAAAAGTTTTTGTGTCAGCTGTTCAACTCTGAGTTTACATCAGCCAAGGCACTGAGTTGGCACATGTTCAAGAAGCTGAAGAGTAACCAAAGTGTGGAGAAGCTACTTCCAACTCAGGGATGTACAACTGAGCATATATTGCGTGCACACCTACAAGCCAGTGTATGGTTGCAGGATTTAGTAGCTAGACCAATAATACAGGATCCAGTTACTCTGGGATGGCAACAACTGGAGGATGGACACTATGTCCCAGTAGTCTCAAAAGTTCCAGCAGCACCAGAGGCTGTGGTGGAACTTGTGAAGTGTTCGTGTGTCGCCAGCAAGTGCAGTGGACGATGCTCTTGTAAGACGCATGATCTAGCGTGTACAGAGCTCTGCAAGTGTGAAGGAGCTGAGGACACATGCCACAATGTTACAATTAGTCAGAATCCAAGTGATGATGAGGAAAATGAGGACTTTGAAAATCAAGACTTAGCCGGATGATTAATTGTTATTATTATATATAATTATTAACACCTATTAGTGCACCAACACCTATAATTATTTTATAACATCTATATTATTATATAACACCCATATTGTCATTGTAACAACCATAATTATAAGCAGATACTTTTATTACCTCTAAAATGGGGCAATTTTTTGTTATGGCGGCCATCTTGGATTTTTGTAATCGTTTATGGATTAAAAAATTAGAAACAGCTTTTTTTGTGTTCTTTGTGAACTTAAGAAGCGAAAAATTATAAGTTTCCAAAATCTATATGAAAAGTTGACCAAATTACACAATGACATACACTATCTTGGTTAACTTATTCGACTGAGTAGTGACTGTTTTATTAGGGTAGTTGAACACACTGATATTTAAAAAAAATCTTTATGCTATTTTAAGGCTATTAATTTTATGCACAGTTTCAGAGATACGGACTTTCATACTTATGGACTACCTCTGGTTCGAATAACTGAGGTTCTGGCATCTCTCCATAAAGTTGGTGATTGGAAATCCTACTGCAAACAATAACCTTGAATGAGACCACTTGGACTCAACTAATGTCATTGTATAAATGTGACCGAATTTGACAAAATCAGGCTTCCACACACATCGAATTTGAGAGAACATACCTGAGAGTTTCAAGAAATATAATACGATGTATGAGTGAATAATTCTGCTAAAAAGTACTTCAATTTAATCGGATATTCAGGAGGCAGGTGCAGAAGAGGTGGCTGACATGCATACTAGGTTAGTACTGACTTTGAGTTTTACAAAGCATAACTGGTGACAGAAATGGAGAGTTTTATTGGTTATTGTACAACAGATCAAGATACTCTCTAATAGAGCAGTCGACCACTGAAATACTTCTTTTCTCTGCAACAACAGTTATGCAATGAAAATAGTTTACAATTCATGATGTTTCAGAGCTGAATATTTTCTAGTCACATCCCTTGTCTTGTCTGTTTCAGAGGCTCTGTGCGTAATATGTTGGTAAAAGCAGTTTGTTTAACAAACGCTTCCTTAGCAGTGCATAACAACGTAATTGAATGAATTACGAATATTTCATGAATTACAAAATTCGAGAATTAGCTAATAATATTATTGCACAACCCAAAACTACCCTATTGTAAAGTAGTAATACATAGTTGGTTAATTCATAGTAGCATATACTGTCTATAGTTAATTCCAGATGGGTTAGCTAGCTGCATGGCGCTTGGTTTTTAGAAGTAGCACAACATCAACTTGTTTTCTTTTATACATTTTGCACACTTTCCAAATCTGCCATAAAAACACTTAAAAGGGGTTATTATAGTGAATCTTCATTACCAATTTTGGTGGAAATATGATCAATGTTTATGGAGCTATGACCAATTATTTGTGTAAAATAAGATTAGATATCTTGACATTCCTACAGGATAAACTGCTTTGAGGAATCAGTTGAAAATTGGTCTGTAGTTAGGTTAACCATTGTAGGAATTCCTTTCAGTACTAGTGGTTTGAAAGAAATCACAACAAATACCATGAAGGTACAATGCAAAAACAATAGTGTGTAAAAATCAGTCAATTGAGTTTTGTAATAAAAAACTTTAGCTAACTGCCATGTCTACTAGGCAAACTACTTATAGGAATGAGCTGAAAATTGATCGTAGAATAATCTTTCAGTGGTTTAGAAGAATTCTTCATTAACAAAAACACTAACTACACCGTACGGGTAACAAATTATCGATCAAGATACTCTAATAGTGCTGCAGTCACCCTAGTAGGACACTCAGTAAGTAGCAAGTTATCCTGTAAAAAGTTCAGCTACAATCAAGTGACCATGTAGATGTTTGTACACAAGTCATCCTGTAGTGAGTTCAGCTACATGCACTGATACCACCCTGTAAGGAGTTCAGCTACAAACAAGGTTCCTGTAGAAGGTACAGCTACAAACAAGTCACCCTGTAGAGAGTTAAACTACATTGCAAGTCACCAGCTTCAAACAAGTAGTTCAACTACAAACAGATCACTCTGTAAAGAGTACAGCTTCAAACGAGTCACCTTGTATAGAGTCCAGTTACACCTAGGGTGCTCAGTGAACAACAAGTTACCCCACAGAGAGTTCAGCCACAAGTCACTCTGTAGAGAATTCAGCCACCCTCTAGAGTTTAGCTATGTTGCAAGTCACCTCGTAGAGAGTTCAGTTACCCTATAGAGATGTATCAGCTACAATAAAGTCACTATTGTAGATAGTTCAGCCACAAACAAGCCACCTTGTAGAAATTTCAGCTACAAATAAGTTACTGTAGAGAGTTCAGCCACAAACAGACATTACAAGTCACCTTGTAGAGAGTCACAAAACAGTTTGTATGTATATACACATACAAAAAAAATCTTTTAAAAATACACAAATAGTCAAATGCATACCTTTATCTTCTCCTGTAGTAAAGAAAATTAAGTAAAAGGGAAGCTTCAAAACTGACCAGAGGCCAGCTTTGGTGTATGCAATTACAAAAAGAAGTGATATCTAAACCAAAACAGCTAAGCTGTGAAAAAGGGGGGGAACCCTCAGGGTGAAAACAGATGTGAAATCAAAGGTGGCGGCCAAGAAATGGTTGTAATGATGTTAAAGCCAATCATTTTTAATGCTTGGGATATCAGTAACACCTCTTTGTTCTTATATTATTGTGTACAACTGTGTACCATTGAAAATTGTCCCTGGTACTGTGTTGCTGGCGCATGCTACTGCACAGTGCACATGCATCATGATTTGCATTGTGCCAGCATACACTGTATATCCCAAATGACTCCTAATTCTTCTGGAGGTTACCAATGCAATCAATAGATAAAGACTAATATCACGTCATGTTTAGTGAGCATGAGCATAGTTATATGATACTGTACTGTAATGCAAGCACATGATTTATTTAGCAAACATGTCTTCATTACACTGTATACTTGTAGCTGTATGCATAGCCAGCATCTGCATCACCGTACAGTAAAAAATAATCAACTTAGCATCAAAATTTTCTACGCTTTTCTTAACCAGTTGTTTATTTAATAAATAAAGTAATTTAATTGTTAAAATGTCAACAGCTACAGTATACATACTACAAATAAATCTTCTAATAGGAATAGGAATCTTTGACTGTTATTTAAGGTATTTTGTGCTGACTTGTACTTTTAGAAGTATGTGAAACCTTTCTAATTCAATAAGTGCTAGATGGATTTCACATGCTGACTTGCACTTCTAGAAGGGTTTCAATTATGTTGTGCTATATGGTAATCCCCACATTCCTTTTTAATTGCAGTCATCATTCTCTAGTTCATGTTGTAATTGTAACTGTGTTCTATTTCATGTACATTGCATACATGATATCTCCCAGGATCTCTGTCTTTCTACTATTCGCTTAGTTCACAATGCTATACAGTTATACCACTCATGCTAACCTATCACTGTGAAAAATTTCAAAGAATGCTGTTGGGAATACTAATGTTCTATATAGACTTTTAGACATTACCAATCTGAAACTGCTGCAACTAGTGTTTGTCTGCGTGTATACATTTGTACTGCTTTCATAGATATACCATCCATGCCACACATTGTCGATATACCATCCATGCCACACATTGTCTTGGTATCTTAAAATAGTGTGATGGAATGGGAGGTATTGAGTGAGGTAGCATTTTGCTTTGATAAATTTGAAAAGCGAGGCATATAGTATGCATATAATGCAATACAACTAGACCTAAAAAAGTATTTGTGTGCAAATTTAAGAATTTTGGTCACTGAAACACATTTTGCATTGCTTTTTCACAAGATGTTTTCACTACTTCTTACTTTTACTATCTCTTTGTTCCTGTATAAAAAACTATATATTCATTTCTGTTACTGTATGCCAAAGCCTCTTAGGCCCCTACACTATTTTGTCAGTTATGACATCACATTTTATCAATGCGGATATGTAGGTTTAAACTACTGTAACATTGTTAAAAATAGATATTTTACTTAAGCACCTATGACCTATCCATACAATATTACACATGTAATTACTGTATTATCTTGACAATATCACAGATTCTCTTTGCTGCTAAATGTAAAATACTATTGGCTGAGCAAAAACTTACAGTAGTTACACAGCAACAATTTGGAGGTAGCTAGCTATTGGTGGGTACTTACAGTTCGAGGTACAATAAGCTAACTATTTCTTTCTCTTAACCCTAAGTTTCTTATCCACTGTAACAGTAAAATTAATGCTCATAGATTCTATATAATATATAGATATTTGGCAATGTGAGCTATAAAAATGCTAAGTTTTCAAGTCTACTGACACTATAGGCAGAGGGATAAAGGAGCTACTGTATTTATTTATCTATTGCTTTGCAACACCAGTGCAGGAAATCATAGCATGAAGAGTGCAGTACAAGAAAGCAATGCCGTGGTGTTGATGGTCAGGTGTGTGTGTGTATACATACTTCTCAAACATATTACCTTGAGGTGAATCTCACCATCTCATATCCAAGGTATTGAACAAACAATTAGGCTTACAATAATTCCAACAAACACTGCTTGAAGTATCTTAGTTTACTACAGTGGTATATCCCCAGTATATGGAACAGTTAATTGTTTGTTATTTTAGTAGTTTTTCAGTAAACCCGCATTACTGATGTTTTACTGAGAGTTTAAAACTTAGTAAAATAATTATGTTCCATATACTTAAGTTTACTGACACTTTACTATCAGTATAACTACAGTAAGGCATCTTAACAAATTAGTAAACTAAGAACCTTCAAGCAGTGAAATGCTCTATGAACTCCATAAATGTTCGATGCAATTATGCTTCTCATGAGATGTACTGTACATAGATTGTTTGAATGAGGAAATGGTGATGGATTAGGCACAAAAATACAAAATACAAAGCAATTATCAGTCTAAAGCCAATGTTTTTGTGTATGTTGTGTTTGTTCTCTCTGTCAGGCTGTATGGTATGCATGGCAGTGATAATAGGTAGTTTTGTCAGCATGTTGATCTCACTCGGTGAAGGCCGGCTCAGCAGGGTGGGCCAGGTGGGCCATGGCCCACCCAATAATTCCTGCCTCAATATTTTAACCATATAAACCATAACCATAGCAAACCAGTTTAATTATGCTGGCGCCTGGTTTCCAATTGTCGCTGAAGCGGCTGGCCATGTTTCTCCTTGTAACAGCTGCTGTTGACATTGTTTGTCATAGCTGTAGACTAGTTGTTGTAGGAGGCCGTTCACGATTGTTATCTCACGCCATGGACCTGGTAAAGTAACGCCCCTGGCCTTTATTTAGGACAGGCATTTATGGCATTATTCAGGCGTTTAATTAGGGCCTCAACATACGTGACAACACATGTCGTCATTGAACTGGACAAGATTCATGGTTACTGAGTTTAGCTTCCTTCATTATGATAATAAAGAACTGTTTGCCACACTTGCCACAGGTAGAGGAAAATGCATAGCTTATAAGTTATACAACAAGGTTTTTGTAGCTAAGTTTAATATTAACTGGTTGATTTACCAACATTGCATTGCCGGCAGCTTTCAATAAAATGGAAAGATGGACTGGCAATAATTTTAAGCTGGATACTAGCTAGCTATAAGAATACTAAGTAGATTACGTTTAACAAATTTTCTTTTGAAATTATCATAATTTTCATTCTCAAGCATCTAAATTTCAAAAAATTTCCTGGGGGTCTGGGGGCAAAATGCGCAAACTCAGTGTACAGTGACTTTTACACCTGTCAACAATATAACAGTTTGGCCCACCCAATGTTAAAAAAGTGAGCTGGCCCTGCACTTGGTTCAGTTGAGAACTTGTAGCTATACCTGCTGCCCAGATTACTATTTCAGTCTGAGGGGTCAGCAACAAGCTTAAAATCTCATATGTCCATTCAAAAAATCTTTATTAAAATATCTTGAAACCTCTCATTCTATACATCTTGGAATTTGTCAGATATTCAAAATTAAAGTGTGTTTTTGAAATTAATGTAATTTTTTATATCTGTAGTCCCTGCATATGAAGGCGTTTGCGACCAAGAACTTTCTTGGTGTACGTAACTACTGGGGAACACTTAGCTCAGTTGATTATTGATTAGTTGGAAGTGGTTACTGAACTGACAGTTTTTTTTTCAATAACGCAAATACTCCAGCATCAAGCACACTACTTACTGTCATACAGACAGAGAAAGACATCATTATGCTTACCAAGCAAATGTCAAGTTAGCGTTAGGGTTGGGTTCAGCTTCTTCTTATTACATTCAGGTTACTGCTTGAGTCACATTTATAAGACAAAAAGTAGAGGAGATGGGTAGCTAGCAGCGATAGCACAGTCAGTAGGTATCACGCTGACCTCACGATCACACACTGGTGAAGTTTTGCATTGCACAATTGAAAGAACTATTTCACATTACAACATTTGTGTAAAAGCCAATAAATATGGAGTAGTATTGGAGAGAATCAATATGTGACATGCCAAAGAGTTAGTGGATTAACAAATGATGTAGTACACCAAGCATGCAAAACTGTGTGTTCAGAGATATATAGTGTTTGAGTTTCAAAACTTGACTTACCTTCTACACTACAGAGAGACAGAAAATTGGTTTCAACTAATACTGGCCAAAATTTTTTGATGATAGTGAAACCCAAGACTAATGAAACAAGCTTACCCAGTACTTCAAAGAATGCTCAATCATAGCGATTTAGATCAGAAGACCATTTTGGCAATGCAATGTTGTGTTTCATGGCTCAAGCTTGTTGCTAATGCCGTTTCCTTGGTGTCTATGATTGAAGGAATCAACTAATGAGGGCCAGCACTAGGTCCTCTCAGGGGTCTATGAAAGTGAGGCTATATCATAGTAGAGTTTACACTTGAGTCTTGAGTTAAGTACTGTATGTACAACCACAATGAGCACTGAGGCACATGCACATAGCTAGCCTTTTAAAATAGAAATGGTATTTAGTACCAACATTAGTCTTGCTGCCACATGAAGAATTTTGCTGACATTTGCTAGCTACACTTTGTTCAATGGCAAAAATGCCAGCTGGAACAGGTATCAAGCTGGACTGACAACCCAAAAGATACTACATATAGCTACCGGTGAGGGGTAGCTAATGCCTTGGGACTCTCGTACACTATCTGAAAAATCCAATTATAAATACATATAAATTTATTGAAATAATACAGAAATACGTTTTGAAATACTTAAATATTGGGACTCTCGTACACCATGTTGGGTTTTTGCGTGGGCGCAGGCTACCCCCGGCTACCGGCTACACTACTGAGTCCGGACGCAATATTATTACCTCGATTATTGCTATAATGCAGTGGACAGGCTGCTAGTCTCGTGCTACCAACTCTTTTTCAACTGGGCCATATTATACATATATATATATAACGAAGTGTATATTTAGCCGGTACCGGTTTGCAAACACTAACGGCTATTGTGCCGGCACTAGTAGGTTGCCCCGAGCATTCAACTTTAGGGCACACGTCTAGTAGGTTGCCCCGAGCATTCAACTTTAGGGGATGCGAAAGATACACCATTGATATGGGCGGTCCTAGTCCGACTGTCGGAGGGACCGAAAAAAAAAGCGAAGAGGCACAAAAAGAGGACTCTACATAATATGCTATGACACAGTTGTGGCTTACTTTGGGTGTCACTCAGTCGTCGCAGCTCATCCATAGTTCCCCCTTTCCTACAGAAAATGTCAGGCATGCGCGGTGTTCAGCAAATGACACGTCATGCATTGCACGAATCACGTGATTAGCAGAACTAATTTTCTTGTTAGATATTGTACAGGTCAGTAAAGAAATTATGGCTTTTGTAAAGGATAGAGAAGAACCGGCCCTAGTGGTACACCCATCCACCACACTGTAACTCCGCAAAGATAAGAGAGGGGAGGGGGCATTTTCCCCATCCTGGCGGATCCGCCATTAAAAGCCTACTTTTTGGCCTTCTCTACTACCTCTGCATGGTATATTGTAAATTATATTTCTGACCCGGGTAGCTAACCTATAGTAAAGCTAACACTGTTACTTGGTTGTCAAAACTTGACCCTTGTCTCAAATTTTATAGCTATAATTATATTGTGCATCTCAGAGCATATATGTATACAAGTTTTACACGGACAGTTCAGTCATAAGTAATTAAAGTGTAATGTGACACATAACTGTTCTGTGATTACTACATCAGCTGCTACAGGCACCACTCAGCACTCCAACTCTACTTTAATTCTTTTCCTGGCTGTCAGACATGGCTTGCAATTGGTAGTAATGACTTTTTACTTCCTAATATTAATGTTTCTGGATTTGATGTTATTTAGTTCTTCTGTGTTACACCGGCCTGAGTCTCCTGACAAGCCCAAGAGTATGCTACTTGGCTCCTGTGTATTTGTCCCTAAAGTTTCAATTCCAGAACATCCACCTGTCTGTGATGCCATTGAAAGATCATGCTCATTCCTGAATCTTTCATGCTGCTTAGTTTCTTGTAAGCGTCGTTGTACTGTTATTTCTTCCATCTATCGTTCTTCAGTTTGGTATGTGGTTGCCGTTACAGTCTGTTCTACTATAGTTCCCTTCATGCGTGTAGGCTGGGGATTTTGATATTGATCTATTAACCACCTGTAACATCAAAGCTCAGCCACATTGATTGATCAGCTATTACTAGTGACTCCTAGCTCCCTTAGTGTCATACCGACAACTCAAGCTAGTGGACTGAGTGATCATCAAGTACAATTAGTTGATATCAACATTCCCATTCAATGATGTTAACTGATGAGACAGATGATGAGTGGGATGTTTTTCATGGTATACTGCAGCAAGCTCTTGATACATTTATACACTTTAAGTAGGTCATTTCTAAGAAGCAACCCACTCCATGGCTTTCAGATGCTATTGCGGATAAGATTAAAAATATTGCTAAGCGAAAGGCTGACAAATCTTTGGATCTTGTAGACAAGGAACTGTTCAGAAGGCATAAAAATGACCTCAAAGTCATGATACACTGCAGTCATCGGTGTTGCAGAGGCTCTGCCACACTGATGACTGCAAATTATTTATCTTGGCTTTGTGTACCATGACTTTGATGTCATTAGCAGAGCAAGAATTATCCACAAAAAGCTTCTAATATGTGGTCATGTGTTAATAACATTGGATTAAGACCAAAAAGGCTGCACTAAATGATTCACTTACTTTTTAGACTCTCTTAATAAACATTTTCAAACTGTAGCAGTCACCTCATCACATCAATCTGCTGACGACTTTGCAATACCTACTACTGAGATTTCTAAGTCTTTGGTCCTGTCTCATCTGAACTCTCTGGATCCTAGGAAGTCCACAGGTCCAGATGCTTGTCTGCTATAGGTTTCTGAAAGAGATAGCTGATGTGATGACCGTTCCGTTGGCTACATTATTTAACTGTTCACTGCAAGTGGAGTTGTGCCTTCCGACTACAGCGTTCACATATTACTCCAGTTTATAAAGGTGATGCTTTGGACAATCCTGGCAACTTCAGACCTCTGTCTATTCTTGCTAAAGTATTAGAGGAAGTTGTGTCAGTCCAACTTGGCACTTCCCTAGAATAGAACAATCTATTTGATCCACATCAGGGAGCATACTGTGCAGGAAAGTCAACTGAGGATATTTTGTTTCTGGCAGAGTTGATAATAAATAATAATTAACTCCATGGACAATGGGGTGCTGTTTGTACAGTCTTTCTGGATTTTTGGAAGGCATTTGATTCCTTGGATCACTGTATTCTACTACAAAGGCTCTGTAATATGAATTTCAGTCCTCCTGTGTTAGAGTAGCTTAACTGAAAGCTATTTGAGTGATAGAACTCACAGAGTTAAGTGTGGCACTCAATTTTCTTCTTGGGAATCCATGATAGGTGGTATTCCTCAAGTGCACTTGGTCCTTTGTTGTTTTCATTTATGTGAATAGTCTTCCTCATCAGATTACTGAAGGCCTTCTGCTCCAATATGCTGATGACACCACCTAATTTGTAGTGGAGACACCCTGAAGTTGCTGCTAGTATTATGAATTCACAGCTTGAACTTCTTATTCAGTGTGCAATTGATAGTAGAATAGAATTGGATTACTCAAAATCAACAGTGATGTGTCTAAGCATAGCCAGAGACCTCCTCATCCTCCTATTAGGTGAATAATGTTGTATTGAAAGTTGTTACAAGTCAGAAGTATATTTGATCATAATTTATCCTGGGACCACCATTTCTCACAAGTCTGTAAGAAAATGTCTTACTATTTGTATATTATTCGCTGTCATCTGAATATTCTTGGTTCCAAACTACTGAAACTTTAAACTGAAAAACTACTGAAACTTTAAACTGAAGCAATGTCCTTTCTCATCTTAATTATTCTCTTCCAGTGTGGGGCACTCACTACATACTCAGTCATTACAAAGACTCAAGAGGATGCAGAATAGGGCAGTGCGTCTTTGTAGGAATTTGCACAAGTACGATCATGTCTTGGAGCACTACCAGCATCTTCAGTGGCTTCCAATGGACTCTTTCATATACAGTATCGTTCTTTATGCTTGTTGCATTGCCAGTTTCATGGAATGCGGTGTACTGTAAACCACTGCAATCACCTATTCTGTGTGGTATACGCATTGCATCATATACTAGAGCATGCTCTTTCTTTGCTAATCTGCCTAGATACCATTTAACATTTTCACAGTGACATTTGTGTTACAGGATCTCACAATGGTGGGAAAAAAACAACAGATTACATAATGATGAGAATTTTACTGTTGCTATTAATGACATGCAGTCGTTCTTTTCTGTTTTCATGTAATTTGTTCAATCATCTTTGAAATTGTCGTTGTATTTGTTTTGTATTTGTGTCCACTGATGTACTTGTTTTGTATCCGTGTGTTAAGTTTTGTACTTGTTAGCTAGCAATGTGTATTTGTCAGTATTGTATGCTGCTCTGGCAAGGAAGAACGGTAGTTGCCGATCATCAGAGGTGATTTATAAATCAATCAATCACTCTTATGGCATTCCTGACACCATTCTTTCTTTTAATGTGGTAATTTGTCATAATTATGTTATAAAAAGTAGAAGCAAAAATTTGGAATTTCAAGTTGGATTAGGGATCAAAGAAAAAAAAATTTGTGAAACAACAAAGAGTGGTGAAACAAGGAAGGTTGCCTATATCTGCAGATATACCAGTGGAAATTTAATCCCTAACTCAGTCCTGGTTATAGACTGAAGTTCAGGGATTTAATGTCCAATAGTATATCTGCAGGTAGCTATAGGCCGCCTTCCTCGTTTCACTACTATTTAGTTACCGTATAGAGGAAAACTTTGGCGGGGGTAAACTTTGGCAAATAGCAAGCTAAATAGCACTTGGCGAAATCAACTTTGGCGAATTCAAGCTCAATCTGTAGCTATGAAGATGCTAATCTCAGGCGCTACAAGTAATTGGCAGGTTTAACTTTGGTGAATTGCCAAATTCGCCAAAGTTTCCCTCTATACGGTATTCCCTTCAGTGTTTCGCTACTTTTTTCTTTGATCCCTGATCCAACTTAAAATTCCAAAATTTTCCTTCTATTTTGTAATCATGAATGGTGTTGAGAAATGTAAAGGATAATAAGATCTGGTTGATTGCACTAAAGTTTCTTGATTACAACAATGTGGAATTTTTAATCCTGATATGACGTACATATGATGAACTGCCTTATAAAATAATTTAAGCCTTGATGTCTGCCTTCTCTGTGAAAGTGTATGATTGCCACCGAAGATTTTCTAAAGTAGATGAAATACTTATTCCACTTCACCATGCAGTTGTAATTTTATGTGACCCATCATGCTGCTCTTCTTTACACCATTCAAAAGTATTAATATCTTTGACAAGACAAGCATACACGATGCTTACTCCAGGTAGGTCTCACAAGGTGGGTATATGCTATGCATTAATTTTGACTTCTTGACTACATCTATATAATTATTAAGTTTCTGTGGAGAAAATTTAACATTTTTGCTGCTTTATTTTCTAAGTGACTTCTAAAGGACATAACCATACAAAAACTCCTAAGCAGGTATATTTAGTAACTAATTGTAGAAGTGTGTCATCAATATGGTAATTGAAGGTTAATGTTGTCGACAGTGTTGGGGCAATTACTTTTTAAAAGTAACTCATTACGTATTATATATTACTTGCAACTAAACTGTTTAGTTACAGTTACATATTACGCATATAATAAAGTAACTATAATAATATTACATAATAAATTATATTACTTTGTGTCCACAGCCTTAAGCTGTCACATGTGAAACTACCACCTTATCACGTGATATGATTGTGTTGTTGGACAATGTGCAAATCTTGGTTAAAAATAAGAAGCTAGTGAATAAGCTTCATTCAGTAGGCTTTGTTACTTCATGGTGGTTAGGCGTTACTCAGTGGATTACTAACGAAATTAGTAACTTCATTACTTGTAGTGAAAATATTACATAATATTAGACTCGTTACAGTAACTTCATTACTTTAATAGGTAATGCGTTACATTTGTAAGTAAAGTAACTTGAGCTATATTACCAGCTTTTATAGCGTATTTCGTTATATTACTCTGTTACCACAAAAGTAATAATTATTATGTAATGCGTTACATAAGTAACGTGTTACCCTTAACACTGGTTGTCAATGATCTACTACATCACACTACAACACATTTGTTTGCATTAAAGGCCATCTGCCTGGTCTTGGTCCATTTGGTAAGAACCTTGGAGGGTGGCTTGATGGAGTTTGTCTTTAATTACACAGTAAAGGATACAGCCGTCAGCAAAGAGTCATATATTAGAGGAAATACTGTACCACCACTGATATCATTAATGTAAACCAACAACATGAGGGATCCCAGAATTGTCCCCTGAGGAATACAGGACTGAACAGGAACAAATTCAGATAGTTGTTGACCATCAACAACCACATGCGGGAATCTCTGATTTAACCATTCAGAATAATTAGAACAAATACCATAGTTATGAAAACTCTTTAGCAATCTTTGATGTTAGGCAATGCTTTTAATTTTGCCTATTATGCTCATAATTATGCTCAAATTTTTCTGCAGTTCCAATGTTTTGTTACTTTCTAATGGATAATGATAAACTTTTGCTTATGAACAACTGGTTAATAAATTTAAAAGTTAATGTTCGTTGTGCATTAAGAATTTAGCTGCATTGTAAACTATAATAACAGTCGTGTCAAATAACTATACTCCACTGCGGCATCAACTGTTCTGTCCACCTTTTTCAGTGGCATGCATCTTTGCTTACAGTATGACATAATTATTCTGCCTATTATGCTTCCTAGCATTATGCTTGATGCTTTCAGGCACCTATTATGCTCAAAAGTATGCCAGCATAATAGGCCGGTGCCTATTTGATGTGTTACCAGTTGCATTCCTAACATGTAACGACTCCAAGAGTGATTCAACTCCATTCAGGGAAATAGATATATGTCTGGCATACAAGAATAAGGATATAGCTGGTACATACAATCAGGCATTTCTGTGAGGTTTTCACTAGAGAAAACAGACTGAAATTGACTGTTCAGTGCTTCAGTTTTATCTTTAGCATTGTAAATATGTGTCCCATCCACATTGAGAGGAGCCACTGCAGACCGATCTTATGAATACTCTTGTTAGTTGCTGAAGCAGCAAACGATCGCCTCTAAGTAGTGTCTCACTGTTGATTCTATTTTGGCCTTTGTAAACAGGTGGGGTCTATTCTACGGAACGGAACGGAACGGAACGGAACGGAACGGAACGGAATGATGGACTAAGCCACGGAACGGAACTCTTTCTCAAATTGAAGCTTGCAACTTTCCATTGCTGAAACTACCCTTACAAATTATCAGTGGCACCTCCAGCGGGTGATTAAACATAAGATAAAAGCAATCAAAGGATCGATTGTGGGTTCTTGTTGGTTGTCATTAGTAACGAAGTATTAATTGTGAGATTAGCTGTCTCAGTGATGTTCATCCATATTCATCTACGGATATATCAAGAAGGATACTTCTTCTTATCAAAGTTAATAGTATGTAAGCTGTTTTTGTTTATTTTAACTTAGAAAACAGTCTGGGCCAGCTTTTAAAGTCATAAATCAGTATACTGTGACTAAATGTCAATAAAGCAAGCAGGAAGCTAGCTAGACACTGGTGACTGGAAAGAGCCAGCTGCATTAAATCTTGATGAATTTTGTGCAGTGTGTGAGGAGCAGATATTTTGGCAGACACTGCAAGGAGGCTATGTTCTGCCAGCAAACATCATTAAAGTGCATACATGGAGTTACTACAGCCTGAGTACAGTGGACTAATGCCAGATGTATTCAGTAGTGAACTGTTTTTTTTTCTGTTGCACAAATTCAAGGACGCTGTAACCTTGAATCAGGCTAAATGCAAAAACTCAAAGATCAACCAGATCTCAATTAAGCCTTCCATGCATGTGAAACCATGCCCATATAGCCACCAGGCAAATGTGATTTGGACCAAGATGTATTTGTGGTTTCAATGTATCTAATAATTAGACCTGGAATGGAACACTACATTAATTACATACCACCTAAGAATATTAGGATTTCTTAAGTGTAACATTTCACATGCTACACTTCATACAAAATTTATTTTAAATTTGTTCGTCTGTTTTCAAGTGATTCCCAGTCCAGCTTATCCATGAAATTACAGTGGGATCACATGTATTTCTTACAATGCAGGCTGCTCTGTGCATGTTGGATCTACTGTATAGTTGAGATTTCAAGGTAGACTGCCAATGTACCAACACTGTTGTAGCATATTTTAGTGGAGGACAAATGAATACAGTAATGCTATAGGTAGATTATTGATGTATACAAATTATTCACAATGAAATCTATATCTCATTTTGATTTGTACCTCCACTGTGCAACATATTCAAGAGTAAGATATTAGCTACCACCCTTTTAATCTCCAACCACTGTCATCAACCAAGACCTCACCAGTCTTTGGTTTTTCCATCTACAGTTTTGCTTTGGAATAAGTCATATCAAGTATTTAAATCTATACACCTTATTGTAATTGTACTAATTTTATTGATTTGTCTATGTTTTCTTCATTATCCTTTGAAGTTATACAACAAAAATAAAAATTTCTCCCATCTTATGCTAGGATTTCTATTGACTTAATTATTTGTATACAAGCTCAAAATTGAGAAAATGATTATAAAGAAAGTGAATTAATATACTTGCTTTTGGATATTTAATGTCTCCAACCACAACCAAATTTCCATGAATCTTTTCGCCAGTCGTCTGAACATTCTGAAAGTGATACCTCACTCAATCAACCATATATTCTGTTTATTAGACTGAATAAAGCCATGATCACCTAGCCTTTTCCTGTCACCAGTAACTTTCTAGTTAATTTCTCTGTGGACATCATGCTCTGAAACTGAAGAAATTGAGTGGTCTTCTAAACAATTTATCTTGTCAAGATCAGCAAAACAACTGACATCCAATCGGTAACTGTATTGTAGTAACAAAACTTGCCTTGGTCATGCAATAAATGAATCAGAGACCTGCTTGATATATCAGGTAGGAGAACAATCACTGCATAAGACAGCTATTAATATTTTATTACTATTCTATTCCATTAGTTTCCTGGAAGTTCCACTGATAAAATGCAATTCCAGCAATGATAGCCAAGCTGCAAGTTTTGATTTAGAAAGCATTCCATTCTGTAAAATAGACCCCATCTTGGATTCAACTCACTACTGAGATATCTGGCATTAGTCCACTGAACTGTTAATGAATCATCGATGTTTACAATATAGCCTCCTTGTGGTATCTGAATGTTTGCTCCTCATACACTGCACAAAATTCCAGTTGATTCAGCTTGTCACCATACTTGTTTCATTTGTAGTGTAGCTACATACTGATTTATGCCAATTAGAAAGGCAAGGCCCCAGACTATACACACCGAGTCAGCTAATCCCACAATTAGTACTTCGTTACTAATGACAACCAACAAGAACCCACAATCGATCCTTAAACTGTTTCTATCTTTCTTGGGGTACCATACTACGTTTGGTTACCTGCTGGAGGTGCAACCGATAACTTGTACAGCAATGGTAAGCTGCAAGCTTCAATTGAAGAAAGCATTCCGTTCCGTAGTTTAGTCCATCATTCCGTTCCGTTCCGTAGAATAGACCCCATCTTGTTAACACCAACAATATGATAACTATTTTTAGAGGTGGGGCATTTGCCCCAAATGTCCCATGCTGATATACTAGTGTACATTTTATCCCTAATTTAGGGTCCGCAATCCGAAAAATCAACTTCTACGAATCAATCCCCCTACGCATTGTGGGGTGTTCATTGTAGTATCCCATTGCTTGATCCACCATGAAACCAGAGGCACGATTGTTGTCTTCACAGACTAATATCATTTTCAGTATCTCACAAGATGCAAGATTTATTTTTAAAATTTCGTGCTCCACACAAAGGACCAGATGAAACTTGCTACTTAGCCAAATCATATCCAGAGTTGTTGTAGTTGAAAACTACGCACAGAAATAAGTAAATGTTTTGCTGGGTGCCCGGCACAGGGTTGCTTTCTTTGAAAAAACAGACAAAGAAATACGAAGTTTCGAATTCAAACTGCCCTACCACCCAGGGTAAGAGAAGCCAACTCTTCCTCATAGTATTTCGATACGGTTGGGTGCATAGTCTGTCTATGCTGTTAGTTTGGAAAAGATCTGAGACTTCTCACTATCTGGGTGACGAGCGTCAAATTTCTTTGCAGCATCAAAGAATTGTGTTGCGAATTCTACCCATTTCCAGCGCTTCTGCAGCCACAACAATCATCAATTATAGACTAAAACTATGGCAAAAAATGTCCCTGAACGTTTGGTAACAGCGGTTGTCAATTATTATTTCATCCACTGCTTCCACGCCTCGCTCTAAGCTATGCATCAAGGGAGGGAGCAAAATCGTCCAAATTTGACTTCACCTCTCACGCTCAACAGCAGCTTCAAATCTTCACTAGATCACCCTACATCACCATTATGCTGCTAAACATCCCAAAACAAACCAAAAAATGCACAAAATCTTTCATTTTTTATTCGAGCTGGGTGGAGCTCCTGGTGAGCTGCTGGTATACTGCATCATATGAAATCACAGAAACACCAACTACTACTACTACCAAACGTTTTGAACCATCATTTATCATTATTCTAAACAAAATTAAGTGACCAGTGTGGCATCAGAAGTACCGGAAAGCACTTTGGTGCCATTGAGAGAATCCCTTGAAATGACGCACGAAAATTTTTACGTTCTTCACCCAGATGGTGAGAAGTCTCAGATCCTTTCCAAACTAACAGCATAGACAGACTATGCATCCAACCTTAACACATCACTATGAGGAAGAGTTGGCTTTTCTTGTCTTGGCTGGTAGGGCAGTTCGGGGCAGTTTGAGTTCGAAAATTCGTGTTTCGTTTTCTGCTTTTTGAGAGAAAGCAACCCTGTGCCTGGAACCCAGTGAATCATTTGCTTATTATACTGTGCGTACTTTTTAACTACATTAACTCTAGATAATATCTAGCTAAGCAGCAAGTTCTATCCTGCTCTTTGTGTGGAGCCCAAATTTAAAAAAATTATTTTTGCATCTCAAAATACTAAAATCGATAGTTCCGTGAAGACAACAACCGTGCCTCCGGTTTCATGGTGGATCTAGCAATGGGATACTACAATGAACATCCCACAATGGTAGGGGGATCGATTTGTGAAAGTTGATTTTTCGGATTGCGGACCCTACCTAATTCAGTCATGTCAGAGTATAGACGGAAATAAGGATTAAATGTCCTGAGTAAATCTGCAGGTGTAGGTGACCTCCCTTGTTTCCCTTCTATGATCCCTAGTTTATAAAATGTTACTTCTAGCTATACACTTGATAACATCAAGAGTATAGCTAGAATACAGGGCGTAGCTGAAAAACAGTTTTGCTGATGCTACCTTCCCTGTTTAAATAAATTGAAAAAAAAAATTAGCTAACATTTAAATATGAACTAGCTACAGTGCGTATTTTTCCTGTACCCGGGAGTAGATCACGTGGTTTAGCAAATAACGCCCCTTATAATGGCTGATCGTGAGTCAGAAAGGAAAGGATCTTTATCGGAACCTTTATCAGGTAAACATCTTGTGTGACACTGTAGTTTGTTGTTGGTGAAAGGTCGGAGAGTTTAATTTATGCCATTTCTCGGTAGCCGGAACCCTTTTTGTTTATTGTGATTGGCCAGTGGAACCTAATCAAGCTGTCAACGCGAGACTAGCCAGCCATACTTTTAACGAAGTGTACATTTACCCGGTCACCGTGCAGATGTTTACGAGGATATTTAGTAATAGCCGGTCTTTTCAGTGTTGTATGAACATTAGGAATAGGCCAAGACTGAAACACTCTTGTAGGATTAGTAACACTGAGCACTTCTAGGATTAAGAACAGCGATCCTAGGAAAGCACCCCTAGGATTAGGAACAGTTCTCCTCAGAGGCGTAGCTAAGGGGGGGAATTTGCCCCCCCATCACTAAATGATTTTTTTTTAAACCTTCGTCACAAGTTTACCAGTATTAAACTGACACGCAAATGACTGTAAATTATGTACACTACTACGCGGTATCACCAGGGGTTGCTAGTGAATGCGCACACACAACATTCAACTCGCTCGTGAATCCATCGAACGAAAATATTAGAGACATAATTCTATATTTAGCCTAGATTACTCGCGTGATAGAACATTTTTGAATCTAAAAAGAGTGACCCGCTTCTCCGCGGCAGGAGTCACAACTCACAAGTGACAAAGGAGACCAAATGACGCTACGAACCTACTGCCTACGAGATGATAAAGTGGTTGCTAAATAAATGTACCAAGTTTATTTTATCGAGTCGATCACACTGGACCTTTGTACGTACAGCAGTGCAGTCTGTTTTTACTTTGTCAGTCAGTCAGGTGGATCAGTCAAGCTTACAAGTTCTGCTAGCAAGACCGGTGGGATTTGGTGCAATACATGGCATTTGAATTTTGCCGAGTGAAGTGAGTGAATACGTCATCCTGTCAGCAGTGTGCTAGGACTGCAGCACAGGCTGTGGCTAACGTAAAGTAACCTGTATTTGCACTAAAGTATTAGCTCTACGGGACTGTGGATGAATTTGTTGGAATACAGTTGTGGCACGTGCGATGATGCTCGACGAATATAGCTACCTCGATTGGAAGCAGTCAGTACTGAAATAGTTACGTAGCTAGTTCTTTAAGCTGTAATAATACAACACCGTATGTTGGCTAGCCCACCATTGGGTCATTAGCCTTTTTTGCAATCATGAATGATTTTGAGTGTTTCGTGGGGGCATGCCTGCCCCTCCATCACCTTCTGGCTAGCTACGCCCCTGGTTCTCCTCAAGAGGTGACACGCATTTACAGGCACTCACTGTAGGTGGATCTTCACTCTCTAAGTCACAGGTCAAGGTCACCCAAAAATTCTTGCCAAGTCAGTGGCCAAGGGTAAAAAATTCCAATCCATAACCAAAAAGTACTGAAATACCTAGCTATGTGGCTTAGGAGGACGCACAGTCCTCCTATTACGTAGGTTGGTTAGGGCATAGATACTATTATACTTTGTTATAGCTATCATGGTTAGAGTATAGTTACATAGGTTAGATATAATATAGTAAGGTAAATGGAGGTAACTTCGTGAATTTTTATTTTGATGAGCTGTAACTCCTAAACCACTTTTAAGAATATTTGAGTTGAAGATATACCAGGCCATGGTGGTTACCTATGTATATTGAAGTGGTGGTTTCTAGCTATTCTGGTTTTCACGCCAGCTCAGTTTGATTTAAACAGTGTAGTGCGTTGAAATTTCCTTGAAGTTTGAAACCGCCTGAGGCAGTGCTACAAGATAGTTGCAGCTTAGTTAAGGACTTATTTGCTTTTCTGGCATGTTTTCTAACAAAGTAAGATTATTTTCTTGAATTACAGCAAGATTGGTGGTGGTGTTGCTGGCTTTATGTCAGAAATTCACGAAGTTACCCATATGCATTTTTTGACACAGCTGCAGCCAGATGCTTTGTGCCATATATCCATAATGGCTAGGTCAAATTACTCATAATTTGGTATACATAGAATACATAATAATGTATGGTGCTAGTATCCAAATTTAGTTGCAATCGGTTTTGTTGATCATACATTATGAACGCAAGTGCAAAATATTCACGGAGTTACCTCCATTTACCTTATTTTAGATTTGTAGCATTTAGGCAGGTTATATTTTGCCGGCAGTCATGTGAATAAAAAAGAACTTGGACAAAAAGCCTAAGAAAACAGGAAAAAAAGAAACTGATGGTGACAAGGCTTGAACCCGGGCTCCCAAGTGATAAACCAGTTTCCTAACCACTGTACCATGGCGCTGCTAGCTACTATCTTCTCTTAGTTTCTACCTTATAAAATGTAACTGAAGTGATCTCTATTTATTGAAATAACAAGGTGAAGAAGAAACCAAAGCTGAACCCGACCCTTACCAACCCTATTGGCCACGGCTTCGCCAGGACGCTTGCTTCACTCACTCCAACCCTAGCTTTCGCTTGCTCTAACCCTTGAACTCACTTAAATAGTGCAAAAACAAGATAAGTTAGTAGGTAGTACAGTGGTAGAGTATAATGTACGTATATGGTTTGAGACACCTCTTTTTTTCTTTTTTTTGAAATACCTTTTCATGTGTTTTTTTAACTTTTTAAAAATTGCCATGACCTGCTAAATCTAAATATCAACAGCATACTTTTAAGTGAATTTCATTCTGGCTAGCAGATGACTTTTGGCACAACTCTAGACTGGACAAGCACAAGCATGTAGGCCTAGCCAAGTTGTCTGAAACTAAAAAAAATTGTACGAGGCTATCAAGCAAAGATTTCATGGCAAGATTTCAAAGCAAAAAAAAAACTTCATAGTATCCGGATCATATATGTTTAGTATTGGGAAATATTGGATTCATGAAATAAGATTGCAAGCTATACCTCACGAGGATGCAGGACATACTGTAGCACTCGTCTGCTGTGTATTCAGAAATATGCAATACTTATACAATATTTTCAACTTTTTAGACTTCAAAATGAGCTTAGATTTGAGAGTGTGAAGAGGCTGTTAAAAGGTTTCAAGGGACTAGTGGACCCCTTGGGCTTAACAGCATTTTAAGCCATAAGTATGTTTAAATCTTTTCATGGTCTTTTGTGTTATTCTTGTTGAGCCAAACCAAGTTGATTTTTTGATTTCCACTTCAAACTTTTCTATAATGATACTGGTGGGTGAGTGGCATAATCAAAATGCCAAAACAAAATGTCTAATACCAACAATAATGAAATTTTCCATTAGGACCGGATAATATATATTTTAAAAGAAATTATATAGAAACCAATCATGAAGTGGGATACAGTGAAATTGTCATGATTATGACAGTTTGGTACAGACTTTATTTGTCACCTCTTGTATAGTTATTAAACACCAATTATCTTTCACCAGATTTGGGGATTTCTAAATGGGTATAGGCATTTTACTAGACCTTTCTGAGGAGAGTTATAATCTCTAGTCAATGAGGAGAAAAGGGTCTGAAGGACGAGACTAGCCAATTACTTTAGTTATTATATATATTATATATTATAATGTGCAGAACCTCAAAAAGAGTGTGTGGCACAGCATTACAAGTGGGTGAGATGTGGGGAAGGGGGGTATGACATATTACAAAACAGTTCGTACATACGGTCATGTTATTATAAGTGTTCTTTTGAAGTGATCTAGAGTTGGAGAGTTAATGGTTTGCTAGTTTAGAACTACCCTAGAAATGTGAACCGAGGAGAGGTCTGCATAATTATACGGCCCAACCCTTTGAAGTTTGCTTTTAATATCTTTCATTGCCTGTATGAAGTAGGCTTTTGATGAGTTCGAGGTGATTGGCTTCCATACAACCAGTTTGCTTGGTACTTGAGTTATGATGGATGGCTAGTAAAAAAAATATTTCTGGATGAATATATCCACTGTAGGGTGGATTTGAAGGGAGGGGGAGGCAATTAGCCAAGCCATACAAACTGATATGTTCAAAGAAAATGTTTACTAAACACAAATGAAATATGTCAGTCACATTATAAGTATATTTTGCCTAAAATACTTTGAGATTTGATAGTGTCAGTGGGTAGGTTGTTCCAATTACTGATAGACTTTGAGAATGGAATAACGTACCCACTGACTATATTGAATCTATATCCACTCACCAAGTATTAGTTGTTTTGTAACAATTTAAAGATTTTGTGAATCATGTGGTGAGATTCTATTTGGGATACTGTAATGTTTCTGAGTGTGAATTCTAAAATGCACAAAGTAAGAATCGATTGACTCTACAATCCAGGAGGATACCAATGTTCAGGAATGTTTAAAAGATATGTATCAAATTTATTCTTTAATGCCCGTCTTAAAATTTCAACTGATTTTCAAGCAAAAATAGAATTGCTTTATCATACAGTACAATAGTACTGTATATTTTAGGGATAATGGAGGTTTGGGTTTTGCTGGCTAAAAATATCACCCTAAAACCAGCTTCATAATGCCATCCTGCATAGTATTGGTTAGGTTTAACCAAGCCCAAAAGTTCCTTCTAAATGCTTCCAATAGATTGTTACAAAATCTAAAACAAAAAAAAATTCAATAGAATTTTCTACTGCCTGCCTGTCTGTCTGTCTGTCTGATGCAAGTGTAACTCGATAATGGCTAAGGCTATGGGCTTGATTTTTTTACTGTTCGATGTCTCTTCATCCTGAGACATGCCTTTTGGCATATCGCAGTATGTACAATGCACGCATCAGTGACTTACCTTTGTTATCATTTGTGTCCCATTTCCTTTTGCTGCCAGCCCAAGGTGTTGATTCACGGTAATGCGATGCATGGCTTCCCTATGTTTGTAATGGGAATTGTCCATATTTTTTGTGGTGACTGGATTGATTGCAGAGGTGCTTCTCCTGTTGCCCTTCGTTTGTAACAGGCTGAAAATACGTGAAAGCAAAGTGTAATGGCTACTTCACTTTCGAGTCAGCAATTGATAGTTGAGTCATCTGTATTTTTCGTGATGACTAGATTGATTGCAGAGGCACTTCTCCTACTGTTCTTCGTTGTAGCGCTGTGTAATGGGCTACAACGCTGTGTAATGGGCTGTGTAATGGGCTACAACGCTGTGTAATGGGCTGTGTAATGGGCTACAACGCTGTGTAATGGGCTCGCATTGGCTTGGGTGATTGATCACCCTGTACAGGCTATCAGCATAACAAGTGTTACATATTAGCTGTAACATGGGGCATTCGGGCTTTGCCTGATATGTATGCCCTCGGGCAGTCGGGCATACATATCAGGCAAAGCCCTCATGCCCGTGTTACAACTATTACATATCCTCACTCATGTCAGTACAATCTTCTGGAAGCCGTTAGGTAGCGAATGTTAAAGCTACGTACTATACATACCTCACTCCTGTCACTAGGTATATGAAAACTACTATAGATATTGTGTAGAATAGTTTTGCATTAGGTCGAGTATAGTGAAATATGTTATAGTAATACAACATGAGCAGCGTTTATCAGTTGTCAAACAATTGTTTTACCGCTGTTGTCCCAAGAACCAGTTTTCCAATATAAAGAATTTTTAGCCTAATCTAGCACTTATGTATATACGTTTATTTAGCTACTTTGGTTGCTTAGTACTAATCACAATACTTAACTCCCATTTGCTACATATTTCTGAGCTGTTTGTTAAAACATTAATTCATTTATGAAGTCTGCCCATGATCCTGGTGTATACATATCCCTCACTGGTATTGTATACTGTGTTTCTTAAAGAATATTAAACTGGATGGTTTGTATGTATTTTATGCACATAATTGACTGAGAATGTTGCATTAGCTACGCACGTGACAGTTTTAGTTTGATATTTGTTAATGGTGCTTGCATATGTTTACTAAGTTATTGACTGCAGAATTGTTGTGCTTAGCATATCCCATAGTGACATGCAGCCCATGTGGCAATCACACCAGGAAATATTGTCAGGCACTATTATTTTAGTCATGGAGATGCGCCTTTAGTTTCTGACAACTGTACATGGCTTGTCAACTACTGTAACATTGCATCTTCAAAGCTGGCCATTCAGGTACGGGATTACTAATTTCTGATACATTTATAGTGTTGGTAGTAGTTTCCACTTGACTTGTTGCATGTGTTGATACTCATCCATTCATAGTAAATATTCCTAAAATCATTTTTATAGAATGTATATGCACTACAAATTAAACAGTTATGAATAATCGTAGATGCCCTGAAGTATTTAGCCATGACATCTGTTCATTAAATGCACTGCTTTAAAAAAAAAAACTGCTTTAAGTTGCGATAAACAGCAATTCCTTGTAACTGTTGTGTAATGGTATTGTATGTTCATATTTGCTCATCCTTTGGTTGTTCCTTGTCAGTACATGTTGAACAACATACATGTAGTTCAGTAGCTAAATAGCTCAACTGCTGTCTTTATAGTGAATCAGTTTGTGGCTAAACCTTTAAGTATTCTGTGGAAATGAACAAAATAACTTGATATTAGAAAATGCTATGCATAGTATGCTTTGATCTTTGGCAGATAATGAGGTCTTTAAAAACCATGAAGAAACCTGCTAGTAGGTTTCTAAAATGGTTAGAAACCTGCTAACAGGTCTCTAACTAACTTTAGACAATGGCATGTCAAGAATGCTTTGATATTTGCAAAGTATGCAGGGATTTTATTCACCTGTAAACAGGTGGATAAAATCCCTGCATACTTTGCAAATATCAAAGCAATAATCACCTCGGTGATTATTACATCATTCCTTCAGGTTGTTTATCCACTGAAGACTCCTAGCAATGCATATCTGACCTATACTTGTTGGAAACCTGCTAGCAGATAGACCTCACATTGCAAATCTCACTTTCGATCATTGATTTGCTATGCATGCTCTGCAAAGCATATATACAGGCTAATAATAGCCCATGGACCAACAGAGCTTGACCTACTCCATTCCTTTTATAAGCACACCTACGCCAATTCGATTATGGGAGCTAGACTGTAACGTTGTAGGTACGTTTGCTATCATAAACGGAGAATTCCAGAAATATAATGGAGTTCTATTTAATGCCCGTCAGTGTTTCGAGCCTGTTTATTATGCTTTTACTGTACTTTAAACGGGCTCCCTATTAAAAGAACTAAAAAGGTAAGCTTTCCTTGTAGAATGTTTATTTGTTTCTTGTAAAAAAAGTTATGTAGGTGTGAAATCACATATACTGGCTTAGTCACAGAAGGCTAGCACCAGACCAAGTATTATTAACCATTGACAACAATGTTACCACTTACTTTAAACCCTTTATAGCTAGTGCTGGCTTTAACTTCATTGTCACAGTAGCTATCACTCTGTTTTTGATCCACCAGCTAACAGAAGCAGCGATAATGTAGCTAGCTACAAGCTTTAATTCGAAAACACGTTCAATCTTCTCTACTGGTCGCATGACTTGTTTTAACACTATGACAATTTTGAAACGACATATAACTCAATCCCACAATGGTTCCACCTACATAGCGATATATATATCGCCCGCATTTTCTAAGTCGGTTAGCAACCACGCCCTCGGCTCTTCGTGTTTTAGAAACCTCGAAGAGTCTTCGTGTTTTAGAAACCTCGAAGAGCCTTGGTCTAGGTTCCTAACCTATACTTAGGCCACTCCAAATAAATTCTCTGTTTCTCATCCTGGACTCAGGCATATTTGCATGCGGGCGGGCGGTCCATTTCCATTATTTCATTACAAGATTGGCTAGCTTTTCAAGCCATTATTTGCCTGGCACAGTCAAAAGGGCTGCATAAAAGCATGCTTAAGCTTGTTCCTTCCTTTGTAAGTTGCAAAAATAGCACAAACGTGAAGTTTGTGTTGACTTGATAGCATTGCTGACACGTGAGCTGACACTGTTTCAAGACAGCTTTTACTGAGCCTATCAGTATGCAAGAATAACCGGAAAATAATGGAAGAATACGGAATAATGGAATATTTAGAGCTGGCAGTAACCAGATGCGGGCGGTGGGTGGGAAACAGAGAATTTATTTGGAGTGGCCTTAGATAACTGTGTGTAGTGGGTTCTCTTTTCAATATAACTCGCAAATATGTAACAAATAACAACAACAGCTCTTAATATTGTTTATTACTTATGTGGTTACTTGTGGTTTATGGTTTGCCATGTGTACATAGGTGGTTTGCTTTTTCCTGGAATCAATCATAATTACATGCATTCCAATTATAATGTATTTCTGTAATATCTTGCAAACATAAGGGACCTAATTATACATGTGTTTTAATAACCCTATGATGTGCCTTATGTATTCAAGCATATTACAAGGTGTTAGGCCTTACTTGTTTATTGGCTAATATAGTAACATGTTGCACTGAGAAGGTGGTTTGTGATATAGCATGTACAATTGTCCTTTAGAATATTGGCATCGACTATTGAATTAGTTCAATATGTCTTTGAGATCATGAGATGAATGGCATGCAATGCATCACCAACCTCTCCTCGATCTGGGACGTCTTTTTAGACATTGACTGTTTTATGCAAATTGTGACCTAATTTGGGACCTAATTTGGGATGCATGCACTTCAATAGATTGTGAGATACTCAAAGTTAAACATTTCAATCTAGTATAGCTTAGCAAGGCCAAAAGCTACGGATTTGAATTTTTCATTGTGAATACAGCCAACCACATTGTTTAACCCATTTTAATCCACAGCAAGCTAACTACTAATATACAGTACAGCTCACCAGACATGGGGCCAAGTACATGAGTACTTATACTTAAGTACACTTAAGTACAGATTTAAAAGTACTTGTACTTACTTAAATACTTTCTTAATTTTCCCAGTGTACTTGTACTTATACTCAAGTACTTTGCTAAGTACTTGTATGTACTTGAGTACTTAAGTACTTGTAAGTACTGCAAACATTGTACGTAGTTTGTACACAGTGGGTACGTAACAAAATTGCATGAAGGTGCAGTGTACAATTCTTCTTAGAGTGCCTTCCCTAACTTTGCTATGTGTCATGTAGCCATGATTAATGTCATAGCATTCTGGCAAACAAAAACAATGTTGCTGCTTAAGTTAGTGCATTATAAGAGTTTAAGAGAGTGAATGGTTTACAAAAACCTGAAAGTACCAACCCCACTAGGTATACTTACATACTACAATACACTGAATACAGTATATATTTTGCTACAGCGAAATGTACTTGTACTTTACTTAAGTACTTCCAGCATGTACTTGTACTTTACTTAAGTACTCTCTTGATTGTTGCTGGAGTACTTGTACTTGGAAAATTCAAAAGTACTTGTACTTTACTTAAGTATTTTCAAATGTACTTGGCCCCATGTCTGCAGCTCACAGATCACAATTTTAAAAATAACATCAATATGAGATGGTCACATTACATCTGGCTTACAATTTTCACACTAACCTTTCCTGCTATCTGCTGCTGGACTTCTGTAAATGTATAAAACCTTAAATGCTATTGCATATTGGGAAGTGAAAGAGTATCAGTATTGTGTGTCATGTGGCCAAGGAAAGCTGATGTGTCTGGGAATGTGACAGACAAGTGTGTATTATACTGGAACCAAGAAAATGCAAATTCTACACCTTCGTATCCCAATAGAGGTAACTATTTTAAAAATCTTCCTCGGGGTTGAATATCTTCCATACCAAATTAGTGCAGCCATCTTTGAGATACAATGCTTTGAAGCCCATCATATGTTCTTTGCATATTTCTATATCTTCTACTTCCACTAAAATTTCTCTCTGCAACACTTACAAAAATTGCCATAACTCACGCAAGCTTGATGGGATTCTTTTCAAATTTGGAGAGTATAAAGAGTATATTACAGCACATTTCTCTTCCAATTTGTGTACAGGGTGGAAGAAATCCTGCCAAGTACGATGAGTGATTTTCAAAATCACAAGTATGATTTTTTGTCACACCTGCTACTCTTACAGAAATAAGTTTAAGTACAGGTAAAACATACAGTGCTAGGTTCTTCAATGGATAAACAACCCCAAAGGAATAATGTAATAATCACCGAAGTGGAGCCGAGGTGATTATTCTGAGGGATGTTTATCCACTGAAGAATCCTAGAGTTATTTAGATAATCGCCCCTGTAAATGGAATTTTGTTAGTAACCTGCAATGTATGCAAATTGTTTGTCACAAATTTGTGGCTAGGTGTCTTACTCAGTAAGACACTTGCGACCAGGTCTCTTACCAGAATAAAACCGCATACTTTGCAAGTATCAAAGCATTCTCTGAATATCATTGTCTAAAATCTTTTGTGACAAGAAAGTACCAAGAGTATTGCATAACTAAGGAGGCATAATAAAGCAAAAACTGAACAAGTGTGATCAAGGCATGGACCACCTCTGGTCCCAAGGGGTTCGGATAACTGAGGTAAGGTTCCACTGTACAGAGTGTTAAATACTCTAATAGAACATACACATTAGGCAAAATACTCTAATAGAACAGTCACTGTCATAGTTCGGATAACAGAATGTTCGGATAATTGATGGCCGGATAATGGAAATGCCATGTTTATAAATATGGTCATACCTTTGCTGTCATAGTGAGTGGATTGATCATAGCTAGTTCAGACATAATGTATATATATATATATATGTATATTAGTGCTGAAACGATTATTTGGTTATTTGACTATTCGGTCGGCATGACACTATTCGATTTGTTAACACACTATTAGAATAATCGTTAGCACTTTGTACGCTGTATTTAGATGAAAAAGCCAGCCTTGGCACTTAAGATTGTGAATAAAGTAATGTATCTATGCTGTAAAAAAATCTATTTTAGAAAAGAAATAGCTCTTAGGCTTAACCTTGCTCCCTAACAAAAAGTTTCAGTACTTATTCAATAGAAGTATAAGCTTAAAGAATAATCTAATATTCCGTCGTTTTGTTCACAACTATTCAAATAGTAAAAATTGCTATTCATTTCAGCACTAATATATATATATATATATATATAAATTTATAGTTATACAACAGCTGTGAGGGATTTTGCTAATATATACGCCCGAACCTCAAGGGCTGCAGGCCCAAGGGGTAAGGGTGTATATCTCAGCAAAGTCCCGATACAGTCGTGGTATAAGTGATATATATATCACTCAGGGAATACTCACCTGATAGGTGAAAGAACTACCCCATTTGTTTTATACACTAGCATATGATGATCGATTATGGTTTCAATTGCGTGGGAAAATAGCTCTCAGAACGTTATTCCTATGTCATTATGTTTCAACACATGCCAAGAACGTTTGATTGTGGGATTGACTTTGGGATGTAAAGTTTTTAATATTACATTAAACCTTTGCTATTGTGGCAGTAAGTATGTTAATACATTAAGTTAAGTACTTAGGACTGTAAGCTACATACTCACCTATAGTTGTCATATTCTTCTTGCCCTGTGGTCTGCTCAATGGCTAACATGCACCTCATGCAGTAGGTAGAAATATACATCCATACATTGCCCAAGGAGTCGTTTTACAGGTATTCGTCTTAGAATGTAGTTTAGTTACTGTCTAATCATCTAAACTTAGCAACCCACTGAGCCTTGCCTAATGTGTAAACTAAAACCCACAATAAAATGTTCCGTGTCGCTCAATAAAACGAGTCACAGCGTTTCGTATCTTTAAACTGGTTGGGCATCAAAGCCATGTGCAAATCACATTCCCATGATATTGCCCGGGTAATATTTAATTATTTCCCAGTGAATATGCAAGTTAACCCCTAACCAGCGCCTTTGAATGCCCACACTAAAGTGTGGTGTGTATAAATATATATGTAACACTTTCACACCTCAGATCAAAGGAACTTCCCGGGTTACATTTCGTATGTAGCCGGGCTACAACTGGGCACTGATTATATAGACGTAGATGCCGAAATCGATTGTGGGGATCGAATAATACTCACATGATTAGGATTCACAACTTGGATTTTGCCACAGATGGATAGCGTTTTATTATCCTCACCATCCTACGAGTTGAAAACGTTGGGCTAATGTGAAAACTAGTGCTATAGCTTATTCATTTGATCGTCTCCGCACGTTTTCAAATACGGACACACCCTCATCACGAAGCTACCACTCTGCATGGAGTAACCACTCTACAAGCAAGCTTACCTGTCTAGGCCTTTAGAGAACTGCGTAGTTTTCCCATAAACGATTCAATAGCACTGATTAAAACATTAAACTTTCGTAGCGGAAATTCTCCGTGATATCTCTAGGATATGTCCGTTTATCATAACTGAATGTAACTGGGATATACTAGCTGCTGACCCATAATTGAAAATTTTAGGTATGCATATATATAATACATCCAGTGGCTGCACTTATATTGGCTTGGGTGATTGATCGCCCTGTACAGGCTATCAGCCTAATAAGTGTTACATATTAGCTGAAACACGGGGCATTCGGGCTTTGCCTGATGTGTATGCCCTCGGGCAGTCGGGCATACATATCAGGCAAAGCCCTCATGCCCGTGTTACAACTATTACATAATAGTTAGACGTCAAGAACCAGGGTTCTATGGGATTTAGCTCGAAGGCCCTGGGCTGTAGCGCCCGAGCGAAGCGAGGGCGCTACTAAGGGCTTGAGGGTTTTCTAAATCCCGTAGAACCCAGTGGTTCTTGACGTCTAACTTATTTAGACTACAACTCGTTATTGTACCTTGAGTTGACAGCTGCTTGTAAATGGGAAATGTATGGCTAATTACTAGAAACAAGCCCTCTACACCTCCCTACATGGCGGGACCTCAGCGGGGCTGTTGCTACCCGTTTAAACGCCCGTGCGTTGTCAATGTTACAGGCGCGTGCTATGTATCGAAGTACTGGACTCAGCGACTGGACTACAACTCATTGTTGCTGTTGTTGTGCCTCGACAGCTGCTTTTAAGCAAGTAATGTAGTATTGATTAGTACAAACAAGCCCATTACACCTCCCTCTAATTCAGTACGGCTGTTACTAGCCATTTAAACGCCCATGCGTTGCCAATGTTACAGGCACGTAATTATCGTGTTTCATATCGCCTCAGAGCGTGGTCTCTATTGGACATGAGCGTGGCTCTACGAGATTTAGAGACCACGTTTTCAGCCAATCAAATTTCAGTATCAAACTTGTTGTAGTCTAAATGTATGTTACCAATACTGAGGAGAGCATATATGTGAGGGGACATAGGAAAAGGGACCTATAGAGACTTTTTAACTTTTGAGTAAAAGTCAGTAAATTTCCGTTTATTGTTGGGTAATTATAGTAAATTACATACATTGGGAAATCACATTTGTATTTAAATTCTTCATAACTATGTGAAACAATTGAGTATTGACTTGAAGTTTGAAATATGAATAGCTGGTGAGTTGTAGAATTCTTTGATTAGCATAACTCAAATTCCATGTTAGCCACTATAGGTCCCTTTTCCTATGCCCCCTCACATATACTGAGGAGAGTATCCTACTCTCATATACCCCTGTAGAAGGGCGTATCGTGACGTTGTGACATAATGCTGAGTTCTCCAGTTATAATTAATGATGTCATTAATTGAACATAATATCGATTAAACGCGTGCCTAACAACATTGCTATCAACCAAACTAACTTGAGCTTTCAGTGTTTCTCACCGAACTACAACATGTCTTTTTGAGTTTAGACAACTTCGTAGCATTTCTTGCCAGGCCATTCATGAATACGGCTTTCCTGAACGTCGCAAGTGTAGCACGAGTGCTAATGATTCTTGCACTTTTACAGCTGCTTGTACGTCACAAACCACAACATATTGTCATTAAGTCATAACTTCACGATATGCCCTTCTGGGTATATGAGAGTAGGATACTCTCCTCAGTATAATATATATATATATATTATGAACTCTTATTATGCTATTCTTTGACAAGTACATACATAGCAGAAAATGAAACTCAAAGGATAGCTATGTATTTATTAGTAGGTCGGGTTCATTGTACACAATTGATGAGTTAATGCATCCAGCACCTTTGATATATACAGTATACATACATGTACAAGTTCACTAAAATGAAGTTCACAAAACAAATATAAAAAATAGTAATTTTATCTCCCTCACTGCAAAATTTGTGGAGACTTCAATCTACTGCTGCTATATCTTCTCCTTATACTGTTTTTCTTCACATTAGTAGTGCCAATATCACTTTAAAGTATCATCTACAATGCTTATTATTGACTATCAAAAGTGTACAATGATGTCAATCAGCGCAGGGGCTACTATAATGCTCGATAGAAGCTACAGAGCGCTTAGAAAGTTACCTACAGGCGTTTATAATTGATTCCGCCATATGGCGGTTGTGGCTAATGCTGGATGGAATACAAATAGCAAGCACTGAAAAAAAGATTTTTACAATAACACAGTGGAGAGTCAATTATCTAGTTTAATGTGGGGAGAACATGTATTGTAACTGAAAAGTATGTAGTCATTCATTTATACACTGTACAGAGTGTGTTCTATTATATGTATACATGTGTCGTTCTTTTTATACAGATTCACCTCCAGAATATCATGCATTCAAAAAGCAGTTTGGAATACTGGTTGATACATTAAAAAATACTGACTTATATAGATACTTTGTGTCAAAGGAGATTATCACTCTGGCAGAATATAATGAAATATCAGCTGAAAGTAGCCCAGTGAAAAAAGTTGAAATGATATTATTTAAAATATCCTCACCATTGGAGAGTGGTCATACAAAATCATTTCATTCAATGTTAGAAGTTATGGCTTCCTATGGCAACATAGCTACTAAAGAATTAGCAAGAAATATTAATGAGACACTTCATAGTTCAGTGTCACATGATGGTAAGATGTGTACACTGTACAGTATCATACGGTAGTACTGTATATTAGGGATCATGGAGATTTTGGTTTTCCTAGTCAAACAAATCACCCAAAAACCAGCTTCACAACTCCATCCTGGCACCTTGGCAGTATTGGTTAGGTATAACCAAGCCCAAAACTTCCTTCAGTACGATCCTAAATGCTTCCAATAAATTGTTACGAAATTTTGAAGAAAAAAATTATTCAATGGAATTTTCTACTGACTAACTGCCTGCCTGCTAGCCTGATGCCTTGTAACTCGATAACGGCTAAGGCTACGGACGTGATTTTTTCACTGTTCAACATTGTTTCATCCCGAGACGTGCCTTTTGGCATACCGTAGTACGTACAATGCATGCATCATGGACTTACCTTTGTCCTCCTTTGTGTCCCATTTCTTTTTGCTGACAGCCAAAGTGTTGATTCGCGGTAGCGCAATCCATGGCTTCCCTACAGTACGTTTGTAAACGGGAATCGTCTGTATTTTTCGTGGTGACTGAACTGATTGCAGAGATGATTCTAACTCTGTTCTTTGTTGTAATGCTGTGTAACGGGCTGAACATAGCTGAAAGTGAAGCGTAATAGCTGCTGCACTTACGGGACAGTAATTAATAGTTGGGGGCGCACGAATTGTTGTATTTTTGTGGTGACTGGATTGTTGCAGGGGCATTTCTTTTACCATTTTTCTTCTGTAGCACTGTGTAACAGGCTGTACATAGCTGAAAGCGAAGCATAATGGCCACTGCATTTTCGAAGCAGTTTGTGATAGCTGGGGCACGCGTTCAGATGAAAACATTAATTCTGGCACCATCCTTTCTTTTGATGCGGTATGCGTGGGTTCACCAGTCATCAAGACTCACGGTAGTGAGGCGCGCGGC